>NW_006399969.1:5129230-5131046 GCF_000299155.1 Elephantulus edwardii
CAAACAAATACGAAAACCTAGAGGAAATGGACAAATACTTAGAAATTTACAACCTGCCTAAACTGACAACAAAAATTGAACACCAGAAGAGACCCATTAAAATAGAAGAAATTGAAAAGGTAATAAAACAGCTTCCAGCCAAAAAAAGTCCTGGAACAGATGGCTTTACAAGTGAATTTTATCAAACATTCACAAAGAACTGTCACTAATCCTACATAAACTATTTCAGAAAATAGAAAAAGATGGAATTCCCCCGACTCATTCTATGAAACAAACATATCCTTGATAACAAAATGAGGTAAAGACACCACCAAAATAGAAAACTATAGGCCAATATCTCTCAGGAACATAGATGCAAAAATCCTGAATAAAATCCTGGTCAGTAGAATCCAATGATATAACAAAAATATAATTCATCATAGCCAAGGGGTATTCATAACAGGTATACAAGGATGGTTCAACATAAGAAAAACAATCAATGTAGTTCATCACATTAACAAAGCAAAGAACAAGAACCACATGATCCTATCAATTGATGCAGAAAAAGCCTTTGACAAAATCCAACACCCTTTCCTGATTAAAACACTCAACAAAATAGGATTAGAGGGGAATTTCTTCAATATAGTAAAGAGTATATACACAAACCTGAGAGCCAACGTTATTGTCAATGGAGACAGATAAAAGGCATTCCCCTTGAGAACAGGAACTAGGCAAGGATGCCCATTATCACCTCTCCTATTGAATATTGTATTGGAAGTCTTAGCAATAGCAATAAGGCATGAGAAGGAAATAAGAGGTATCCAAATTGGCAAAGAGGAGATAAAATTATTTCTCTATACACATGATATGATAGTTCACTTAGAAAACCCTAAAGACTCAGCAAGAAAACTACTACTGGACAGAGTTGACCAAATCAGCTCAGTGGCAGAAAACAAGATCAGCATACAAAAATCTGTTGGATTTCTCTACAGTAACAAAGAGATTACAGAACTATAGCTGAGAAAAATAATACCCTTCACAAGAGCTAATCACAAAATTAAATACTTAGGAGCAAACCTCACCAGAAGCACAAAGGATCAGTTCAAAGAAAATCACAAAACATTATTACAAGAAACAAAAAAATAACTGGAAAGGTAGAAGAATATCCCTTGCTCATGGATAGGAAGACTCAAGAGTGTGAAAATGAGAATAATACGAAAGGCAATTTACATTTTCAATGCAATCTCAATAGAAATACCAATTCCATTCTTCAACGTGATGGAAAAGGCAATCTTCAATTTCATTTGAAATGGAAAAAGACCCAGAATAAGCAAAGCACTCCTTAAAAAGAGAAACAAGGGAAGAGGCATCTCACTCCCTGATTTCAAATCCTGCTATACTGCCATAGTGGTCAAGATAGCATGGTACTGGTACAATGACAGACACATAGGTCAATGGAATAGAATTGAGAATCCATAAATCAGCCTATCTACCTATGGTCAACTGATTTTTGACAAGGAGATGAAATCAGGTAAGTGGGGAAATGACAGCCTTTTTAACAAATGATGCTGGTAAAATTGGAAAGCTATCTGTAGAAAAATCAAACAAGATCCACACCTCACTCCATATACAAAAGCCAATTAAAACTGGGTTATGGACCTAGGACTAAAACAAAGGACTATAAACTTCATTAAAGAAAAGCTTGGAAACTCTAGAAATCCTAATCCACAACATAGTCTTCCAATCATCCTGGAAAATCTACAACCTAGAGAGGATAAAATAGATGAATGGGTCATTCTGAGAATTAAATCTCTATGCACATCCAAAAACTTCTCCA
>NW_006399969.1:5141743-5149443 GCF_000299155.1 Elephantulus edwardii
GGGGCAATGATTTCAAAAAATACTATGTAACTTAAGAAAGCCTGGAGAGTATTACGCTGAGTGAACTAACATAATCTCATAGGGACAAATACTGCAGAAGACTATTCTTTTAAATATGTCTGTTGTTGTTAAGTGCCATCAATTCATAAGCAACTTATAGCGACCATGTGCATGAAAGTCATCAACATGTGCTTGGCTTTCATCCTTTCTCCAGGTTCATAGGGTTTCTGGAGACAAGCTATTTGTGGAAGTGGGTGTAACCCATTTCTAAGCTTGTTTTCAGCTTTTAATAATAGAAGAATCTGATTATGCACATATTATTTCTCTAGATTGTTACTGTTGTTTTTAAGTGCCATCGAGTTATGGACAACTCATAGCAACACTATAAACAAAAGACCTGAATACTTGCATAACTTTCATCATTTCTCCAAGTTTGTAGAGTTTTAATAGAGCTCCATCAAACACTATCCACTATGGTTAACAATTATCAGTTTTGATACAACAGTATCACTGTGTTTAGCATAATGCCCCACTTTATTCTTATGTTTTCTTATTTTCCTTCCTTTTTTATTCTGCTTTTTGGTCTAGCAGATCAGTGGTGACAATTCTATCTTCTGTTTCACTGGTTCTGTGTTCCATCCCTTCAACTCTGTTCATGTGTGCCTCCATCAGGTTGACAGCATCTGGACATTGGGCCTCATATTTTTGGATTGTGGTTTCTTGTTTTTCTAGAGCCTGTTATGCTTCATTTGATTTATCTGCATTTTTTTTAATTGTTTTGTTTAAGCTCCTTTTGGGTTTTGCTTGCAGTGTCCTAGAATTCTTTGTCTTTCACCCATTGAAAATTATTCAGTCATTGTTCTTTTAAATTCTGTGTCAGAAAGTTGCATCAGACTTTTTGACTTCAGAAAAGCCATTGACACTCTGTCATTTTTGGAGGGTGACATCTTGTGTGGGGTTTGTGTAGGGTGTGAGGTAGCCTGCTTCTTTCCTGACATTGCTGTGGTAGAGTTTTTCATGCCTGAGCTGGTTTTTTATCTGGTTACTGCTTCTGAAGAGGGTTGGGCAGGCATACTTGTGGATGCATGTAAGATGGGCGCATGCACAGACACATTCGGGTGGGGTGGCACATATGCAGATACACACAGGGCTGAGGGCTCTGCATGGGGATCTGAATGGAAAACCAGGAAGCCTTGGTTTTTCCCTCAAGAAATAGGTCTGCCACCCCAGTCTAATTCAAGATCTCTCACTCCCTCCTGTTTAAGGTGAAGGGGTATCACATGGTCAAGCAATCAGCAGTGATCCCTCCCCTAAGTACCTCACTCAAATTCCTGCTGTCCTGCTTATTCCTGGCAGGTGGGTCCCACAGAGGCTCACTGCTCCCCATCATGGCTCACTACTCCCATGGTACCGAAACTAATTGTTGGTTTTTGTTTTGTTTTTGTTTTTGTTTGGTTTTTTGTTTGTTTGTTTAAAACAAGAGTTTATTTGCTTAGTACATCAAATAGAAGCAAGCACTGTCATGATATACAGAAATATGTAGATCAACATAAAACAGTAATTTAAATGAAATATCTTTAAATGTTATGACAACATACTCCCCAAAAGAATATTTTCTTCAGTTAATTACATTTCAATAAAATAAAGGGTAATGGATTAAGTGGAAGTTAGCTTGTGAATTTTCCTTAAAAATAAAATTCCAATCCATGCCATTTAAATGCTATAATGAGAATCTTAACTAAGAGCAAAAAAGAGTTAAAGAAATTAGTTACTTTCTTTTGTTTGAACAGTCCAGAGGAAAATGATTATTACAAATACAGCAGGCAAACTGTCAGACTGTGACTGACCTAGAACATAGTGATATACTGGATTTCAGTCTACAACTGTGCTAAATGTTCATCATTAATATGGAACATTTTGGTCCATGATGTGGTTTAATGCCAAGACAGATCCAAATTTGTTACAGAAACACATAGATTACTGTTGCTTTTTTGTTTATATATGTGTGTGTGTGTATGTCTGTGTGTGTGTCTTTGGTTTGTTTTTTTTTTTTAAGCCAGGTATATTTCCACATACAAAGGCAGGTTATCCTTGAAGCAATCTACAGGAAGTAGTCTGGGGCGCGTCGGGTAACATGAGGCTCTCCACGATGAGGTGTTGGGTCAAACTGAAGGAAGGAATATTTTAAAGTGTCATCTAGTTCCATGATAGCAGCCTGGTTCCCACAGCGGTAACAGTAATTTGGTGCACTGAAAATGGTAACCACAGTCCCATCATGACACCAATTATATCCCTCCATTACAAGTTGTGCTAATACGAAACCTATACTTGGACCAAGAGGCAGTAGTCAGAACAGAGCAGGGTAACACTGCATGGTTCAAAATAGGGAAGGGTGTACGCCAGGGATGCATCCTGTCTCCATACCTTTTCAACATGTATGCAGAGCAGATTATCCGAGAGGCTGGGCTCTATGAGGAGAATTGTGGCATCAGGATTGGTGGAAGATCTATCAACAATCTCCGTTATGCAGATGACACAACCTTGCTTGCTGAAACTGAGGAGGACCTCATGCACTTGCTGCGAAGGGTCAAGGACTACAGCCTTCAGTATGGACTGAGGCTCAACGTCAAGAAGACAAAGATTCTCGCCACTGGACCACTTGGCAGCGTCAGGATGGATGATGAAGAGATTGAGAGTGTTCACAGCTTCAGTTTGCTCGGCTCCACAGTCAACACTCTTGGTGCCAGCAGTCAGGAAATCAAAAAGCGTATCGCGATGGGAAAGTCTGCCGTTAGGGACCTCTCTAAAGTACTCAGGAGCAACAGTGTCTCTCTGGAGACTAAGGTGCGCCTGATACAGGCCATGGTCTTTGCAATCGCTTGTTATGCATCAGAGAGTTGGACAATGACTAGGGAGGACAGAAGGAGAGTGGATGTTTTTGAGCTGTGGTGCTGGAGAAGGGTACTGAATGTACCATGGACTGCCAGGAAAACAAACAGATTCATCTTCGAGAGGATTAAACCAAGCTACTCCTTGGAGGCAAGGATTCTGGGGCTTCGTCTGACATACTTTGGACATGTTGCCAGGAGAGACGGGTCCTTGGAGAGGGACATCATGCTTGGGAGGGTGGAGGGACAGCGCAGGAGGGGAAGACCCTCTATGAGATGGATTGATTCGGTGACTGGGGTAATCGGGATGGGTGTGTCAGAGGCGGTGCGGTTGGCGCAGGATAGAGCAGGGTTTAGAGCTGTTGTGCATAGGGTCGCTATGAGTCGGAAACGACTCGATGGCACATAACAACAACAACAACAACAACAACATTACAAGTTGGTGAGCACGAGAAACCAGTGTGAGACCATTGGCATGGTTGAATGTTTCTGAAATGTCTTGTCCAAATGTGTAGCCTGCACCACGTGGAGAAATACCCCATCCACCACGATCAGATCATCTGGATCTGACCATAGCAGGTCACACATTGGGCCCTCATGAGGAACTTCCTGTAAAGGATCCAGGGCTCTTATATGGTCCAGTATATCTACGGATGGAGAGAGGCCACCATGGAGGCAGAATATCTGACCATCTACTAAAGCTGTAAGAGGAAGATAATCAAATAGATCGGAAAATATTTCCAAACATTGGCATTTCCATATCATAAAATCCATATACTTGGGTAATTTGTCGACTTTCACGGATTCCTCTTAATATTGTAATGCGCTCAGGATAACGCACCTTTAAGGACACAGGAAGAGTCACAGCCTACACTGAGTAATAATAACCTCTGCCTATGTAGTCACCGCTGAAGAGGTAATTTGTATCTGGTGATTTTCCACCAATTCTAAAGAGTTCCGTAAGATCATGGAATTGATCATGAACATCTCCACAAACAGTGACAGGACAGTGAACCTCTTGCACATTTGATTCTTTTGTTAAAATCTCCTTACCCTTTTCGCACAAGTCCGCACTTGGTTCTCCTTAAGCTGTTTACACTCATTCAACTGCTCGACCCACTGGTCCAGCTCCTTTGTGAACGCCTTGTCATCCATGGCGGCTCGATCCCCGTCCCCGGCACTGCCCGCCCCACTCACCGCACCCACCCACCCCCGCTCCAGGTGCGGCTCCCCTCTCCCGCCACCGCCTCAGCGGCCAGCTCCTGACGGGAGAGGCCAGAGACAGGCAGGGCGGCCGCGGGTCACGCGCCCCGCCCGAACCCAGCCAGCAGCTCCGGGCGCGCAGCCTCGGGGAGACCCCTGTCTGCCCGTCCGCCCGCCCGCGCGCCCTGGGAGGCGCTGAAAGGCGTAGGGAGGTAGAGGAGAGGGCAGCGCAGCGCCTCTGCCCGACTACCGCTAGACGATGGCCACTGTTACTCTCGCCTCCCCACCATCACCCTCAGGCCGCCAAACTAATTGTTTCAATGATAGTTCTCACTCAAATCCCAGCTGTCCTGCTTGCTCCATGCATGTCGCTCCATGTGCATTACTCCATGCATGTTGCTAAATGCCTGTCTTTTGATTTCTTAAACTGCTGGCTCTAAGAGCGTTGATCCTAGAAATGAGCAACCTGAAATTGCTAACAATCTCAATTTCTTTTTCCATTTATCTTAAGAAGCCTGAAATTTTCTGTCAGAAATCCAACACTCCTTCCTAATAAAGACACTCAGCAAAATTTGAATAGAAAGGAATTTCCTGGAAAGATTAAAAAGTATAAATGCAAAATCAAGAATCCATTATCAATGGAGAAATACTAAAAACATTGTCCTTGCAACCAGGGATCAGACAAGGATGTCCACTGTCAGTATTTTTATTTAATACTGCATTGGAAGTTCTTGCTGGGGCAATATAACAAGAGAAGAAAATAAAAGGCATCCAGATAAGCAAAGAGATGGTTAAGCTATCACTACATACAGATGATATGATAGTGTACATAGAAAACCCCAAGGACTCAACAAAAACCTGTTAGAGCTAGTAGACAAATTTAGTGGAGTGGCAGGATATAAGATCAATATCCAAAATTCAACTGGATTCCTCTACACTAACAAAGAGAACTCAGAGAAGGAAACTAAGAAAGCAATACCATTTACAATAGCCAACTAGAAATTGAGATACTTCTGAGTGAACCTAATTAGAGACTCGAGAGACTTGTGCAAAGAAAACTACCAAACATTTCTGTGAAACAGAATAAAAGAACTAATTAATTAGGAAAGTGTTCCCTGTTCATGAATAGGAGTAATCAATATTGTGAAAATGGCCATCCTACCAAAAGCAATATACATGTTCAACACAAGCCCGATACAGATATCCAAATTTATTTTTCAAGGAGATTGATAGGAAGATTGTCAAGTATATTTGCAAAGGAAAGAGACCCCAAATAAGCACATACTTCTGAAAAACAAAAATGAAGTGGGAGACATAGTACTCCCTGACCTTAAAACCTAATATAGAGCAGCAGTAACAAAACCAGCCTGGCACTTGTACAATGACAGGCAAAAAGATGAATCAAACAGAACTGAGAACCCAGAAACAGACTCATCTATCTATGGTCAACTGATAATCAACAAGGAAATAAAATCTATTGAATGGGGAAATGACAACCTTTTCAACAAATGGTGCATGCAGAAAGCTGAAACAGAATCCACATCTCACACCATACACAAAAGTCAACCCAAGGTATATCAGAGGCCTGTGAGTAAAGCCCCAAACCATAAAGTTCATAAGAGACAAATTGGGATCAAGTTTAGACAGCTTAGTCTATGGTATAAAGAGACTGCCAAATACAATCAGAAATGCACAATACAGAGAGGATAAAATTGATGAATAGGACTTTCTAAAGACTAAATTCTAGTGAGCACAAAAAACTTTTTCCAACAGATTGAAAAGAAAACCTACTGACTGGGGAAAAATATTTGGCAATACCAGATCGAACAAGGGCCTCATATCAAAAGTTTATAGAATATCCTCGACCTCCACAAGAAAAAGACTGATAACACAATTACACAATGGGCAAAAGACATGGAAAGAATTTTCACAGAGAAAGATATTCAGATGGCCAAAAGACATGTGAAGAAATGCTCAAAATAGCTGCCAATAAGAGAGATGCAAATCAAAGCCATAATGAAGTATCATCTCACAGTGGCAAAGATTTAATAAGAGCAAATAATAGATGTTGGAGAGGATGTAGTGAGATAGGAACTATTATACATTGTTGTTGGGATTGTAAAATGTACAACCACTCTGGAAGGTAGTTTGGCATTCCCTCAGAAAGCTGAACATAGAAATTCCATATGACCAAGCTATTCTACTGCTTAGAATATGCCCTGAGAAAATGAGAACTAAGGCACAAACAGAGACTTGTATTGTACACCAATGTTAATAGCGGTGTTACTCACCATCGCAAGAACATGGAAATAACCCAGATGTCCAATCACAAACTAATGGGTTGAAAAATTATGGTACATTCACTTGATGAAATACTATGCAGCACACAGGAGCAATGATATTGTAAATCATTACCTAACTTGGGAGGGACTGGAGAGCATTATGATAAATGAACTAACTAAGTCTTATAAGGGCAAATACTGTATAAGACCTTTATTGTAGAAATAGAAAACTAATAAAATGTGTAAGAGGATCTAATTGAGTGAGTGTGGGAGTAGAGGGGTAAGGATGGGTGGGTGGAGGGTCACATAATTTGATAGGTGGAGAGAGGAGTGGGTTAAGCAAATGGAAAATATCTGGTATGAAAAACAATGTGTATTAACTCTGTAAGTAAACCAGTCTAAAATAAAAATTTTATATAAAATTTTTATTAAAAACCACAGGGTACATAAATAAACAATGTGATTGAAATATTATATAAAATTCAATGCACATAAATGAAACAAACATGTTTTAGGGTTTTTTATCATTCCTATTTCTCTATTTTCATTTAAAAAAAATAAGAGTACATGCATTTGTCAATCTTTTGAAGAAGGGCCAAGACTTTTTTAATTGAAATTTTAATGTAAGTTTAGAGAGAACTTGGATTTCTATTCCTTTTTTGTTTTTTTAAAGGGATTTGCAATGGATAAATCATTGAATGTACAAAATTCAATTACTCATTTTGCAGCCTCATTTCTATCACCATTTTCAACTACCATTCTTTCTTCTTAGCCTCTAATTTTGCATTCTAGTCACCAGTTATGTTCAATGCACCTTAAATGAAAGAGGCAGCTTGAGATGCAAAAGAAAAAATTGTAACACAATGTACAAAGGGCTGAAGTTGGAGGATAAGAAGAACTAACTTGGCATTTCCAAGCTGAAGGAACTGAAAAACAAATTCAAATCTCAACTTAAAATACTGAGAGATGCTACAGGCAAAAACTGGAATGATCCAGAAAGCATAAAAAGAAGAGGGATAGAATAGAGTCACTGTACCAAATAGAGTTGATCAACACTGAAACAAGCATTAGAAAGAAGCATATGAAAATGATCCAATGAAGGAAGAAGTTTAAACTGTCCTGAAAGCATTGTTAAAAATTAGATCCTAGAAATTGATGGAATACCAACTGATTACTTCAACTAACAGATGTAGCCCTAGACATAGTAATCAGTCTATGTCAGGAATTTTGGAAGACAGCTGACTGAAACAAATCCATATTTGTTTCTATTTCCAAGAAAGGTGGTCCAACAGAAGGTGGATATTATCGAAAAATACCATTAATATAA
>NW_006399969.1:5149965-5152659 GCF_000299155.1 Elephantulus edwardii
TTGCTATTGTGAACAAGGCCATGATAAACATGGCTGTGTATAGGTCTACTTGGGTGGCTGTTATGGCTTCTTTGGGGTATATTTCCAGCAGTGGAATTGCTGGGTCAAATGGTATTTCTTTTTGCAACTTTTTGAGAAAGTGCCATACTGCCTTCCGTAGTGGTTGCACCATTTTACACTCCCACCAACAGTGAATAAGAGTTCCAGTTTCTCCACAACCTCACCAGCATTTGTTGTTTGCTGTTCTGTTAAATTTTGCTCTTCTTACTCGGGTGAGATGAGCTGTCATAGTTGTTTAGTGAAAATAATTTTCAAATGGCTATAACAGTACATTGACAAGGATTTGAGTTTAGAACAGGCTGTGGCACCAGGGATATCATTGCTGTTGATAGATATATCTTGGTTGAAATCAGAAAATTCCAAAAGAATGGCTATCTGCATTTTATTGATTATACAAACAATTAGACCATGTGGAACATAACAAATTATGACTAACAATGAGAAGAATGGGAATTCCAGAACACTTAATTGCCCTCATATGAAACCTACACCTAGACCAGGAAACTCCTGTCCAAACTCATGATTTAAAATCAAGAAAGATGTGCATCAGTACTATATCCTTTCTCCATACCTATTCAATCTCTATGCTGAGCAAATAGTTTGAGAGGCTGGACTTTATAAACAAGAATGTGACATCAGAATTGGAGGAAGAATCATACACAGCATGTGTTATGAAGATAATAAAACCTTGCTGAATAAAAAGAAGGAGCTCATCAAAATCGTCTTGAAAAGTGAGGAAGGCAAGGCTTTTTGGAAACAAGGATGGTGACGTTTCATCTCACACATTTTATAGATGTTAAGATGGCCCTTAGAAAATGACATCATGCTTGAAAAGTTGGAGGGTCAGCAAAAGAGAGGAAGACCCTAAATGAGATAGATTGACACAGTGATTGTAAGAATAAACTCCAGTATGTCAGAAATTAGGATGTCACAAGATAGGGCAAGGTTTAGCTCTTTTGTCCATAGTCATGAGTCATATTCAACGGCATCTAATAAATACCACCACCACAATAACATGTTGGAAACACCATCAGGAAAGATCAATTTCTAAAACTGGACTTTATATATGACAAGGGAGTTCTGGTGGCCTAGTGATAAGAAGCTACATTGCAACCGCAACGGCACATGATTCAAATCCACCAGATGTTCCATGGAAGAAGATGGACAATCTCCTCCCATGCAATTTATTGACTCTGAAAATGAACTGGAAGATCAACTATAAGTCAGTTCCAATTTGATGGCATACAAGAACAAATATGTCAAAGTAGTTGTTATTCTTGCTAGTTACTGTGAAGTCAAGTATGAGTCCTAACAACCCTGTACACAATGGATCTAAGCCTCACCATATTCTGTGCCATCCTTATCAACTCTAACATACTTGAAGTAATTGCTGTAATCACATATCATTTATCTGTTTGGGGGTCTTGCTTTCTTATGTTGACTCTCCACTTTTCTGAGCTTTTCATGGTGTTCAAAGACACCATGATGTCTTTTTTCCATTAAATAGCCCTTCCTAACATCATGTCAAAAATATGTAAGATGAAGCTTCACCATTCTTTTCTTTAAGGAACCCTCTGGCTGAATCTACTTCCAAGGCATATCTGTTTATTCTTATGGCAGTTCATGGGATATTCCGCACTCTTCTCCAGCACCACAACTCAAAGATTTCAATTCTTCTCACACCACTCTTAGCTATTTTCCAGTTCTCAGATGCATAGCAAGTGAATGAATATCATGGCCTGAATCAGTCTTGAAACTGACCTCATTGCTTTTTTAATATTTTGGAGATATTAAGACTATTCTTTCCCAATTCTCATTAATGATTTCCTTTAAGAATTCAAAGTTTTCCTTCTGTTTTCAGTAATTTCTGCTCTGTGATTACAGTTAATAAACTGTGTGCTGTGGCCTCAGTTAATTATCTAGGTTTCTTTACAAGAAAAGTTATTGACCAGTCTCCATCACTTTCTTTGCATTATCCTTTATTCCTAAGTATTTTCCTATCTGTGGCTTATTATCTGACCCCTGCTAATGTTTCTCATCCCTCTTCCTCAGGTTTTCTTCATTTTCCCATGCATGCAGTGAACCATGCTAATTTATTCTCCTCATCAAGGAAACAAAAAATCTCATCACTGGGCCAATTGGCAGCATCATGATAGATGGTGAAGAGATTGAGATTGTTGACAGCTTCCATTTGCTTGGCTCTAAATCAACACTCTTGGAACCAGCAGCCAGGAAATTCAAAGACAAATTGCATTGGGAAAGTCTGCTGTCAGAGACCTCTCCAAGGTACTGAGGAGCAAGGATATCAGTCTAGAGACTAAGGTGTGTCTGATACAGGCCGTGGTCTTTGCCATTATTTGCTATGCTTCAGAGAGCTGGACATGACTAGGGACGATAGAATGAGAGTTGATGCCTTTGAGCTTTGGTGCTGGAGAAGAGTATTGAATATATCATGGACTGTTAGGAGAACAAACTAGTTCGTCCTGGAGAGGGTGAAGCCAGGCTGCTCCTTGGAGGCTAGGATCCTGAAGCTCTGTCTGACATAATTTTGACATGTTGCAAGGAGGAATCAGTCCTTGGAGAGGGACATCATGCTTGGGAGGGTGGAGGGACAGTGCGGGAGAGGAAGACTCT
>NW_006399969.1:5152759-5154432 GCF_000299155.1 Elephantulus edwardii
ATCTCTATGAGTCTCAAGCGACTCAATGGCATATAATAACAACAACAACACTCCCTACTCTTTCAGTGTCCCAGCAAAGTGAAGAATCCTGTACAAAGCCTGGCTTCTCCAGAAGTCTATGAAGAGAGTTCGTGTCTGAACTGTCCTGTTTCTCACTTGATTACAGGTGGGTTAATATTGTATCTACAAGAATGGGCTAAGGTACAGAAGAAATTGTGAGGATGGCACAAGACCTAGTAAGGCTTCAATCTGTTAAGCATAGAGATGCTATGAGCCAGAATTTGATTGCAGCTAACAACAATGTATATACAAAATTCAAAGTCATTGTGGAAAGACTCTCCTCCAGGTTTCCAAAGCTGAACATTTAATGGGAGGAGAGTGCCCATGTTTTTCCTGTGTAGCTGCTGGTGGAGGACTCCTTATAACGTGAAATTAATTATATTGTGTCTGACTCTTGCTGAGAACAAAACATCAATTTAGAGACTGAAAGAGGTGAGAAGTCCCCTCCCCCAAAGGGAAGACAGCAGACCCTGGTCAGGACAAGGAAAAACTGAGAATATCTATCAGGATCAGCTCTCATCTGGTCAGAAAAAAGTGTTTTGGACAAGGGAGCACTGTGTGCCTATGACTATAGGGTGAGCAGGGGAAGCACAACTTGGAAACCACACACTTGTCCTTCTCTCTGCTCAGTAGTCAACCCAGCAGCTGGTTTCTATCTGGGCCTCTAGAGGGCAAGACAGGCCAAGTCCTCACCCCCAAAAGGCACCCAGCCCTTGAAGGTACAAACAGAAATGAAGGAGACAGTAGCTGGACAAGAGAATATTTGCATGTTCTGCTCTAGAGCAGATAAGAGAGGCCTATGTGGGATCTGTCTCAGCAGAACTCAGAAGTGTCTACACCATGACCTGGATCACACTTCTTCTCACCTTCTTCCTTTACTGCACAGGTTAGGAGGCTTCTCAGTTTCTTGAAATTACCTCTAAAACCTACTCCAGGCATGTCCTCCTTTTTTTCCCTCCTCTAAGATATGTGTCTGTGTTTTCAGGGTGCCTCTCTCAGCCTGTGCTGACTCAGTCGCCCTCTGTATCTGCTTCCCTGGGAGCATCAGCCAAGCTCACCTGCACTCTGAGCAGTGAACACAGCACCTACAGAATTGAATGGTATCAGCAGAATCCAGGGAAAAGCCCTTGCTTTGTGATGAGTTTGGGCAGCAGTGGTATGACAGGATCCAGAGGAGATGGGATCCCTGATCGCTTCTCAGGCTCCAGCTCTGGTGCAGACCGCTACTTGACTCTGTCCAACATCCAGACCAATGATGAAGCTGACTACATTTGTGGTGTATCTCACAGCAATGGGTAAAGCACAGTGACCCATACAGATGAGGAATTAAGACAAAAATTCTTCTCTCTGCCCTATTGACAAGGCTAGCAGGTGCCTCTAGAAAGGGTCAGATGTACTCAACCTTCAAGGATGTAAATTTCTTGAAGAAAATGTGAGTTTTCCAAGAGGAGACTCAAACTTGTGATAGCTTTTACATACATAATTTTTATTTTATACTAGTTTATACACTGTACACATAGTTTTTCACACAAGATCTTTCCCATTTGCTTAACCTACCCCCTCCCATCACCTTTGACCGATAAATATTGCGACTAAACTTCAGAGACACTGAT
>NW_006399969.1:5157957-5168248 GCF_000299155.1 Elephantulus edwardii
ACCCCTCCCTTCATCCATCCAATTGTGCAACCTTATGATTACTCTCCTACCCCGCCCATCCTCACTTATCTGCTCCCAACCTCCTCCCCCTTAGAACCTTGTACACATTTTAGTAGTTATCCATTTCTTCAATAATGGTCTTATACCGTATTTGTCCTTATGGGACTGAGTTAGTTCACTTAGCATAATGCTCTCCAGTCCCTCTGAAGCTGTTGCGGTTGTTGTTGTTGTTGTTGTTGTCATATGCCATCAAGTCACTTGCAACTCATAGTGACCCTATGTACAACAGCCCTGAAACCTGCTCCATCTTGTGCCAACTTTACTGTCTCTGACACACCTACCCTCATTACCCCAGTCACTGTATCAATACATCTCATCAATGGTATCCCTCTCTTTCTCCATCCCTCCACCCTTCCAAGCATGATGTCCCTCTCCAAGGACTGGTCTCTCCTTGCAACCTGCCCAAAATATGTCAGACAAAGCCTCAGATTCCTTAACTCCAAGGAGCAACCTGGTCGTACCCTCTCTAGGATGAACCTGTTTTTTCTCGTGACAATCCTTGGTATATTCATTACTCTTCTCCAGCACCAAAACTTAAAAATATCAGTTCTCTTTCTATCATTCCTAGTCACTGTCTAGCTCTCTGACGCATAGGAAGCAATTGTGAAGACTATGGCCTGGATCAGGCACACCTTAGTCTCCAGACTGATTGTTGTTGTTCTTCAGTATTCTGGAGAGGTCCCTGACAGCCAGATTTCACAATGCAATTCATCTCTTAATTTCCTGGATGCTGGTACCAAGAGTGTTGATTGTAGAGCCAAGCAAATGGAACCTGTCAACAATCTCAATCTCTTCACCATCTATCATGATGCTGCCAATTGGCCCAGTGGTAAGAAGCTTTGTTTTCTTAATGTTGAACTTCAATCCATATTGAAGGCTGCAGTTCTTGACCTTCTGCAACAAGTACTTCAGGTCCTCCTCAGTTTCAGCAAGCAGGTTTGTGTCATCTGCATAACGCAGGTAGTTGATGAATCTTCCTCGGATCCTGGTGCCATGTTCTTCCTCATAAAGCCCAGCCTCCTGGATGATCTGTTCTGCATATAAATTAAAAAGTATGGAGACAGAATACATCCCTGGCATACACCCTTCATAATTTTGAACCATGCAGTATCTTCCTGCTCTGTTCTGACAGCTACCTCCTGGTCCAAGTATAGGTTTTGCATAAGCACAATCAAATGTTCTGGGATTCCCATTCTTCTCAGTCAGCCAGTTTGTTGTGACCTACACAGTCAAATGCTTTTGCATAGTCAATGAAACACAGATAGACATTCTTCTGGTCCTCTCTGCTTTCAGCCAAGATCCATCTAACATTAGCTATAATATCCTTAGTACCTAAACCACGTGCCTCTGGAAACTCTATGAACTTGGAGAAATGACGACAGCTATGGAAAGGCATTAGGTCTTTTGTTCATATAGTCGCTATGAGTCATGCTCAACTCGACGGCAATCAACACACAACAACATTCCTAGTGCCATGGCCTCTTACTAGCCCAGCCTACACATCTGGAAGCTCTCTGCTGACATGTTGCTCCAGCTGTTACTGGATAATCTTCAGCAGAATCTTACTTGTATGTGATATTAATGATATTGTTTGATAATTTCCGCACTGCTAGGTCACCTTTCTTTGGAATGGGGACAAATATAGATCTCTTCCAGTCAGTTGGCCAGATGGTTGTCCTCAAGATTTCTTGGCACAATTCATTGCATCTAGGGCAGAGTCTGTTTGCTGAAATATGTCAATTGATATGCCATCAATTCCTGGAGCCTTGTTTTTTTGCCAGTTCTTTAGTGATTTACAAAATCATTGCTCTTGCATGTTCTATAGTATTCCATTGTGTGAATATACCATAATTTCTATGAACATTGGTGTATAAGTCTCCATTGGTGCCTCAGTTCTCATTTTCTTGGGGTATATTCCAAGCAATGGAATAGCTGGGTCATAGAGAATTTCTATGTTCAGCTTTCTGAGCAAATGCCAAACTGCCTTCCAGAGTGGTTATACCATTTTACAATCCCACCAAAAAGGTATAAGAATTCCTATCTTGCCACATCTTCTCCGACATTTATTACTTTCTGTTCTGTTAAATCTTGCCATTACTACTGGAGTGAGATGGTATTTCAATGTGATTTTGATTTGCATCTCTCTTACTGCCAATTATTTTGAGCATTTCTTCATGTGTCTGCTGTCCATCAGAATATCTTGCTCTGAAAATTCTTTCCAAATCTTTTGCCTGTTTTGTAATTGTGCAATCAGTCCTTTTCAAAACCTGTGATAACTCTTGCTATGAGTTTCCCGGGAACAATTTTATTAGGTCAAAGTGCTCAAGACTTCATTGTTGAGTTACTGATATAAATCTAAAACATGCAATCAAAATCTAGTAGATCTATTCTATTTGCACAGTATCCTCTAGCTCTAGGCATAAGTTCACACGAGCACAATCAAGTGTTCTGGGATTCTCATTCTTCTCATTGTAAGTCATAATTTGTTATAATCCATACAGACAGAGGCCTACTATTTAAGAAGTAGATGACCAATCCTTCTTCCTAGTCTGTCTTAATTTACGAGTTCTACTAAAATCTGTCTACATTGGTGACCTTTCTGGCATTTGACACATTGATGGCATAGCTTTCAGTATCACAACAACCCACAAGTTACCGCAGTACAGCAAACTGATAGACAAATGCTGTACTAATTTGACAGTGTGAATCATAACAAATGAAATCAATGAAAATAATGGGAAAAGAGCAAGATGCAGTTGTGCCAACAGAGGAAGGAAAGACTACATAGCATAAAATAAAGAAAGGTGTGTGTCAAAGGTGTATCTTTCATCATACCTATTCAGTCTTTATACTGAGCAAATTACTTGAAAAGCTTGACTATATGAAGAATAATGTGGCATGACAATTGGAGTTAGACTCATCAATAACCTACATTATGCAGATCAACACAATCTTGCTTGTTGAAAGTTAGGAGAACTTGAAGCAATTGCTGAAGAAAATCAAAAGCTACAGCCTTCAGTATTAACTGCATTTCAATGTTAAGAAAACAAATTCTCACCAGTAGACTGATAGACAATATCCGGATAATGGGAGGAAAAAAAAATGAGACTGTCAATTACTTCATTGGAATCCACAATCTTAGATAATAATCAATCCACTTGGTATAAGCGGTCAGGTGATCTGGAAATGTATTGCACTGTGAATGTCTGGAATCAGGGACATCTCCATAGTATGGAGGAGTAATTAAGTCAGTTTGAGGACTAACCTGTCCCTGATTGAGGCCATGGTCTTTCCAATCACTTGCTATGCATCTGAGAGCTGGATAGTAAATAAAGATGAAAAAAAGAAAATGTATGCCTTTGAGCTGTGATGTTGGAGAAGACTACTGAATATTCCATGGGTTGCCAAAAATACAAACAGACATGTCTTGGAGAGGGTGTGGTCAGAGTATTCCTTGGAAGCAAAGATGATAAAGCTTCATCTCACATACTTTGGGCATGTTGCTCAGAAAGGCTATTCCTTGGAGAGAGGTATCATGTTTTTATAGGTGGAAGGATGGCAAAAGTGAGGAAGGCACTCAACCAAATGGACTGACGCAGTGACTACAGCATTGGACTCAAGTATGTCAGAGATTGTGAGGATGGCACAGGACAGAATGAGATTCAGATCTGTTGTTCATAGAGTCACTATGAGTTGTACTCAAATTGATGGCACCAAACAGCAACATTTAGGAGACACCTTTGCTGGGTACAAGTTTCTTATTTAGTAAGCTTTTGTTTTACTTTCAGTGCTTTATACATGTTCCATCTCCTTTCCTTCTTGCCTGCATGATTTCTACTAAGAAATTGGAACTTAATCTTATTGGTTCTCCATTGTAGAAGACTCCTCATTTTTCCTGAGCTATTTGTCGCTATGAGTCGCAAGCGACTCGACAGCACATAACAACAACAACAACATTTCCAGTAACTGTTTGTTGTCTTTAATTTTGGGAACTTGTATGCTGATACATCTTGATGTTTTTCTTTTAGGGTCTATCTTTTTTGGTGTTTATTCACCTTCCTGAATTTTCTCATTTTTGTAATGCTTAAGAAACTTTCAGGCAGCAAATATTAAAAAATTTCCTCTATATATTTTTTGGTTTCTTTCTATTCCAGGATTCCAGTTGCATCTAAGTTCATCCTCATGATTTTATCCCATATATTCTTAGGATTTCTGTACTTTTCTTCCTTCCTTTTTCTGATTGTTCCTCTTAATAGAGTAATATTGAGAACTTTGTCCTCCAGTTCACTATGTCTGTGTTTCATTTCTTTCATTCCATTCTTTTGTCCTTCCTATACAATGTCTACTTCAGACTTAAAATTCTTAATTTCAGTTTGATGATTTTGTATTACTTCTAATATTCCATGTATATTATCTACATGATGTTCCATAGTTTTAACTTTTTAAAATTATTTTCTCTGTCTTTTTCAATCTATAAAATAGATATCATAAAGACATTTTTAATTATTTGTCAGGAAAGTCTAAAATCCTTCCTTCCTCTAAAATATTTTCCTAATCTATATTTCAGTCTCATGGATTTGTTTTTGTTTTCTTCACCTGCAGTTTGAACTTGCACATGAGTAATGATAGTCTGTTAAACAATTTACCCCTAGTCTTGTTTTGACTGCTGAGATCGAGTTCTTCATCAATTCTTCCACAGGTGTGTGGAGTCAATCTGATTCCTGTATAGCCCATTAGAGGAGGGCTATGCTTTTTTTAAAAAAAAAAATTTTAAAAAATGGACTTGCACCATATAAATCATTAATTGTGCAAATTCTATCAATCATCCTTTAGTCTCATTTCTGTCACCATTTTTGTCCAACAGTTAGTCCTTCTGCATTGTTTACAGCTTTTGGGATCCAGTTACCAATTATTAATGCACTTGTTTGAATTTCCAGTCAATTCAACATTGCACTATTAGGCAGAAATATTCAAATTCATCATCTTTGGCTTTAGTGGTTGATTCATATGTCTGAATAATAGTTGTATTAACAGGTCTTCCTGGTATGGATATGGATAGTAAGTATTCTATCACTCACAGCTTTGTACTTTAGGAAAGATCTTGAAATGTTCTTTTTGATAGTCACTGAGACACCATCCCTCTGGAATTTGTCATTCTAGACATAATACAATATATGACTATGATCTGATTCAAACTAACCAATGTCAGTCCATCTCAGCACTAAAGCCTCAGATGTCAATCTTTGTGTTCCATTTTCTTTCTGACAACTTCAAATGTTTTTAGATTCCTGCTCCATGCATACCATGTTCAAATTATTACTGACTATTTGCAGCAAGCACTTCAGGCCTTCCTCAGTTTCAGCAAGCAGGGTTGTGTCATCTGCTTAACACAGGTGGTTGATGACATTTCCACCAATCCTGATGCCACATTTCTCCTTGTAGAGCTGTTCTGCATACAGATTGAAAAGGTATGGAGACAAAATACATCCCTGACTGACAAACTTCTTGATTTTGAACGATGTAGTGTCTTCTTACTCTGTTCTGATGACTGTCTCTTGGTCCAAGTATAGGTTTCTCATAAATACAATCAAGTGTTCTGGGATCCCATTCTTCTCAGAGTCAGCCATACCTTGTTATGCTCCACACAGTCAAAATCCTTTTCATAGTCAATGAAGCACAGATAGACATTCTTCTGTATTCTCTGCTTTCTGCCAAGATCCATCTAACATTAGCTGTAATATCCCTAGTACCATGACCTCTTCTAAATCCAGCCTGCACATCTGGTAGTTCTCTGTTGATTGGAGAGGGTGAAGCCAGGTTGTTCCTTGGAGGCAAGGATTCTGAAGCATGTTGCAAGGAGGCACTGGTCCTTGGAGAGGGACATCATGTTTTGGAGAGTAGAGAGACAGCCCAGGAGAGGAAGACCTTTGATGAGATGAAATTATAAAAATTAGAACAGAAATAAATTAAATAGAAAACTGAAAAATAATTTAAACCATCAACAGAACTAGAAGTTGTTTCTCTGAAAAGGTCAATAAAATTGACAAACTGCTGGCAAAACTAACAAAAGGAAATAACAAAATCATACAAATAATCTGAATATGAGATGAAAGGGCAATGTCACAACAGAACCAACTAAAATAAAAAGGTCATCAATGGAATATTATTAAAAACTCTACTCAAACAAATATGAAAACCCAGAGGAAATAGGCAAATACTTAGAAGTCTACAACATACCTAAACTGACACAAACTGAAAATGAATATCTGAACAGACCCATTACAAAAGAAGAACTTGAAAGGTAATAAAACAACTTCCAGCCAAAAAAAGTCCAGGACCAGATCATTTTACAAGTGAATTTTATTAAACATTCAGAGAACTGTCACCAAATATACATAAACTATTTCAGAAAATAGAAAAAGATAGAATTCTCCCACACTAATTCTATGAAGCAAACATATCCTAATGCTAAAGCCAGGTAAAGACACTACAAAAATACAAAACTATAGGCTAATATCTCTTATGAACATAGACACAAAATTCCTGAATAAAACCCTGGCCAATTGAATCCAACGATACATAAAAAAATAATCACCATGACCAATTGGGATTCATAACAAGTATGTAAGGATGGTTCAACATAAGAAAAACAATCAATATAATTCAGCACATAAACAAAGCAAAGAACAAGAACCACATGATCCTATCAATTGATGCAGAAAACACCTGTAACAAAATTCAACACCTGTTCCTGATAAAAACATTTTAAAAAATAGGATTAGATGGGAATTTCTTCAAAATAGTAAAAAGTATATAGGGAAACTTGAGAGTCAACATTTTTCTCAATGGAGAAAGATTAAAGACATTCACTTTGAGAACAGGAACTAGGCAAGTATACCCACCATAACCTCTCCTATTCAATATTGTATTAGAAGTCTTAGGAATAGCAATAAGACAAGAGAAGAAAATAAGAGGTATCAAAACTTGCAAAGAGGAGGTAAAATGATTTCTCTATGCAGATGATATGATAGCATACTTAGAAACTCCTAAAGACTCAGCAAGAAAACTACTGGACATAGTTGACCAGTTCAGCAAAGTGGCAGGATACGAGATCAACAAACAAAACTCAATTGGATTTCTCTACAGTGGCAAAGAGAATACAGAGCTGGACCTAAGAAAAACAATACCCTTTACAATAGCAAATCATGAGATTAAGTACTTAGGAGTAAATCTAACTAGAAACACAAAGGACCTATTCAAAGAAAATTATAAAGCATTACTACAGGAGATAAAAATAGACCTAGAGAAGTGGAAGAATATATATTGTAAAAATGATAATCCTACTAATGGCAATTTACACATTTAATGTAATCCCAATACAAATACTAATTCCATTTTTCAATGAGGTGGAAAAGGCAATCTCCAATTTCTTTTGAAATGGAAAGAGGCCCAAATAAGCACAGCATTCCTTAAAAAGAAAAACAAGGTAAGAGGCATCTCACTCTCTGATTTCAAATCCTACTACATTGCTGTGTTGGTCAAGCAGACACAGCATGGTACTAGTACAATGACAGACACATAGATCAGAATAGAATTGAGAATCCAGAAATCAGCCCACCTAGCTATAATCAACTGATTTTTGGCAAGGAGATTAAATCAGTTAAGTGGGTAAACAACAGCCTTTTAAACAAATAGTGCTGGCAAAATTGGAAATCTATAGAAATCTCAGGCAAGATCCACACCTGACTTCATACACAAAAACCAACCCAAAGTGGATCATGGACATAGGACTGAAACCAAGGACTATAGCCTTGATTAAAGAAAAGTTTGGACGAACTCTAGAAGTCCTAATCCACAACATAAACAGTCTTCCAAGTATCCTGGAAAATCAACAACGAGGACAGGATAAAATAGATGAATGGGACCTTCTAAGGATTAAATCCCTATACACATCCAAAAACTTCTTCAACAGGGTAAAAATGGAAGCCACAGATTGGGGGGAAAATATTTGGTAATGACATATCTGACAAGGGACCGATATCTAGAATTTATAAAATACTGAAGCCTCACAACAAGATATAACCCAATTGAAAAATGGGCACAAGATATGAACAGACACTTCACCAAAGAAGACATTCAGATGGCAAACAAACATATGAAGAAATGTTCAAAATCCCTAGTTCTAAGAGAGATGCAAATCAAAACCCAGTAAGAAGAGCAAAATTTAACACAACAGCAAACATCAAATGCTGGTGAGGTTGTGGAGAAACTGGAACCCTTATTCACTGTTGGTGGGAGTGTAAAATGGTGCAACCACTATGGAAGGTTGTATGGTGCTTTCTCAAAAAGTCCCAAGTAGAAGTACCATTTGAGTCAGCAATTCCACTTCTGGGAATTTGCCCTAAAGAAACAATAACTGCCACCCAAGCATATATATACACTCATGTTTATTCCGGCTTTGTTCACAATAGCAAAGAGCTGGAAACAACCCAAGTGCCCATCAACAAATGAATGGTTAGAGAAGCTCTGGTATTTTCACACAATGGAATACTACGGCAACATTGAAAATCAAGGAACACATGAAAAATTATGCAAAATGGATGACCCTGGAGGACATTATGCTGAGAGAAACAGCTCAGTCACAAAAGGACAAATATTTCATAGGGTTACTGTTGTAAAATGGCACTGACATCAGGATTTAGGGAATACAAACAAGGAGGGGAGGAATGATGTATATTTCATTGAAACAGATGAGGGAGAGAACTGTTTAAAAGGGATATATGAGTGGGTATTTTTGTCATTACAGAAGTCCAGAGTGAAGGCTGCATAGTGGAGTGGACTTGAGGAGAGGGATTGTATAACAATGAAAGACTTTTTCTCTTACTTTTCAAAGAGTGGATTGGAGGGTAAGGGTGGTCTGGGAGAAAAGTGCAACAGTGAATTAATGTAAACCCTATATCTCTGTAAACTTTCATTAAAATTAATTTTTTTCAAAAAAAGAAGAAAAATTTTAAAAAAGGTTTACACACCTATAAATTCTATGGGTGTTTCTATTCTATCCTATAGAATATCTATAGTCAGAATTGAGTCAATGGCAATGACTTTTTGTATATGTGAAATTTATAAGCATGGAAGAGTGAAGCATTACATGTAGGAAAACTGTAGTCTGTGTTTCATATTTTGCTTCCAATTGAAAATGAAATAAAAAAAGAAGAAGAAAAGGACTATAGAGAAAAGCAACTATTTTATTTCTCTGTGAGTGGTCTACGACTCGACGGCATTAAACAACAACAACATATCAAGAATATCTTTGAAGCACTGAATATTAATGATTGAAGACCAGATAGGTTGTGGGATGACTTCAAGGATATCATCCATGAAAAAAAGAGCAACATGGATGTCAGAAGAGATTCTCAAAATTGCACCAAGATGTAGTAGAGACAAAACAAAGGGACATGAAGCTGAATTTAAAGAGGCAAACCGATTTCATAGGGCAGTTTGAGAAGACAAAGCAGCATATATTACACACATAATGTTGCAAATGACATAAAACAGAACATTGTATAAATGGCTAACTTCCATTTACTCAGAGTTGGAAAATAGCAGATATATCAGAAACAAAAAAAGAGAGAGTAACAACCTTACTTGTATTTTCTCTTTACTTAACGTGGTTGTTGTTGTTGTGTGCCTTTGAGTCAGAACCAACCCACAACTGATCCTCCAGGGGGTTTTCAGAAGCACTAATCGCACTAGAGGAGATGCCCACCAGAGTAGCTGGTGGATTAGGACCACATGCCTTCAGGATTGCAGCGCAGATTCTTACCACTAGGCTTCCAGCGCATCCTGTATACTTAATAGTGAAGCTCAAGTGAAATTAAGCAAATTTTTGAGTTCCCAAAATAAGGAAAGTGAATGAAAGTGTCTAGAATGTCTTACAGAAAAACAGATGCTTGTGTAAGTATCTTGAGTAACACATTTATGTAAATACAGTATGCATAAATCAACTGAGAAAGTAACTTGAAACATGGACCAAGAAGGACTCAAAGAATTATTTGTTGCACGACTGTTAATAATATCACTGAACCATGAACACGACTTTCAGTTTTTATTTTATGTTTTAATCCCACATCGCCTAACACCAAGTTAATTGTCAAACTCCCACAGAGGCTATCGGAAGATACCTTTCTGTCTAGGGTTTTGCAAACCATCTACAAAACTTAAGTAGATTAAG
>NW_006399969.1:5169986-5172566 GCF_000299155.1 Elephantulus edwardii
GAATTTACACAAAAATAGCAGAGTTCACCTCTCCTTTATTAAGTCCTAGGGCAAGCTTCCTTACTATTAGGAACAGATTGGTATTCTGGTATGCCCCCACTTCAGAACGGGGCATGTGCATCTGTTTGAGGAACCCGGAGTGGAGCACACTTTTTGGACTCTGGGTCCCTGCACTGAGACCATTCTAGCACAGCAGAGAGCTCCAACTGTGGAGTGGTGGCAGCAAAATCAGACCAGCATGAGATGGCACGACGGGATGCAGAGGCCAAGGAGTCACACGGTTATATAAGGGAGGCTTTTCAACTCCTGTGGACTGAGAGCAGGGCCTCTAGGCAGGAGGCCCGCTGGCAGAGTGTCCACTGATCAACAGAGCTGAACGAGTCTTAACACTTGCCTGAGCACAGGAAGGGCTGAGGCCAGTCCTGAGGAGCTAAGAGGTCTGCTCTAAGAAAGCCAAGAGCATCCTGTCAGGGAGCTCTGGTGGCCTAGTGATAAGAAACAGTACTGCAATCCCAAAGACATGCAGTTCGAATCCAGCAGCTGTCCCGTGGGAGGATGAGCAATCTCCTCCTGTGTGATTAACTGCCTCTGAAAGCCTGTGGGAGGGTCAGCCATGGGTTGGTTCTGAAATGATGGTACTGACTGCCCTCTCCTGCGGGGAGCTGAGAGGAGGTCTGGAGAACCTCTTTGACACTACAAAAGGACAGGGTCTCTTTATTTTGAGGGAGATTTCCAGAGCATGCCTGTGTGCTTCTTGAAAAAAAAAATTCTCTTCCTTCCAAGTTGATCCCAATATTACCACTATTTCCCTAATATAATAGTGTAGTAAAAAAAAAGAAAAACCAAACCAAAAACCAAAACCTGTTCAGAGAGATCTCCCTTCTCCTCAATGATTTTAATGCCATCTGGGAACATGTCTGCTGCCTCTTGATCTGCAGAAACTGCTTCTCCTCTTACCTTGAAATTTTTTTAAATGAAATAGCTTTTTAAAATTAGCAGATCCTCCGTTGCGGGCATTAAACTCTCCAATTTCAGACCCTTCACCTTCTTTTTGTTTTAAATTGTCATATGATGATTTAGCTTTTTCTCGAATCCTATTAGCGTCTACAGGTATACCTTTGTTGTAGCAATCCTGCAGCATATAAAAGCTACATCTTTCAACATGAGATAAAAATGTATTTCGCAAAAAAGTGCAAGGCTTTTGCACCTGCTGGCATGGCAACAGTGACAGCTTCACAAATTTCCTTTTCTTTCTTCACAATGGTCCTTACACTGGATTCGTTCATTTTGAAATGCAGGGCAACTGCAGCTGCAGACCTCAATGTGCAGTACGTATCAGGCAGTTCAGCTTTTTCTTGTAAAGTCATAACTTTTCTGTGCTTTTTGGGCAGCTCCCAGCATTCCTGGTGGCACATCGCACAGGTCCCATGGTGTTAATCAGTTTACTGGACTCAACATGACGAAAAATATGTGGAGATTGCAAAAGATCACTTCTTAAACTGAGTTTACGATGAGATGTTATCCGTCAGGCAGATGATTAGCTTCAAGCAGCATTTCAGACACTCCCAACATTTGACCTCACAGAGCAAGAAGGTGGCACTAAGATGACTGTAGTAGTACAGGATGTATCAGTCAGGGTTAGAGCATGGATTCTATGCAGTTAGGATTTAGTACTGCATCTTTACATTTGTTTACATTTCTCCTGACGGAGAATGGTGCCATGTATGGTCTGTGAAGTGTCTGCATGTAGAACTTCTGACAATTTTTAACTTTTCATAATAATTTTATGTATATTTTATAGACATAAGTGATAAAACAGACTAGTATCTACATATATTCTATGTGTCCAGGACACACTTAACTTTTTGATGTATCTAGACTATGAAGTTCACTTCTGAGTTTTTCCATATTGCTGCACTTCTGAAAGAATTTTTGTATTTAGTGGGAGGAAAAAAATCCCCAGATAAATGGACCCACACAGTTCACACCCATGTTGTTCAAGGGTCAAGTTTTTATCTAACTTCACCTTAAGGCATCCTGGAACAGTGAATTCCTTTAACGTGGAACATTTCTGGCACTCTCTTCAGTTTTGTCTTCTCACTTTCCACTGCACTGTGTTCATTGATACGCTGAGGCTTCAGGTGCTTTTCTAAACTTGCAGTATGCTCTCCAACCATATCTGTGTTGCAAATTTTTATTTATTTATTTGTGGTCTTTTCATAGTTGAAACATTCTTGACAAAGGTTTTCTCTGGCTTATCCCATACTGACACGCCTCCCTCCCCGTGACGGGCTGCTGGGACCCGCTGCACCTTCACCAGCTCCCGCAGGCCTCTACCCCCGCGCCGGGCACGCCCGCTGCCCGCGTCCCAGAAGCTGGACCGGCTCGCAGGCGTCGCTGCCCCTGTCCGCGTCCCGGGAAGCTGGACTGGCTCGCTGCCGCCACCACAGCTGCCCTCCTTGCTCTTTTCTGATGGCTGCCTACTGGCCCAAGTATAGGTTTCTCATTAGAACCATCAAGTGTTCTGGGATTCCCATTCTTCTCAGAGTCAGCCACAGTTTGTTATGATCCACACAGTCA
>NW_006399969.1:5173551-5175547 GCF_000299155.1 Elephantulus edwardii
GACTGTTCCTTGGAGTCAAGGATTCTGAAGCTTCATCTGACATACTTTGGGCATGTTGCAAGGAGGGACCAGTCCTTGGAGAGGGACACCATGTTTGGTAGAGTGGAAGGATAGCACAGGAGAGGAAGACCCTTGGTGAGATGGATCGATTCTGTGACTGGAGTGGTGGGAGTGAGTGTGTGGGAGATGGCAAGATTGGCACAGGATAGAGCAGTGTTTAGGGCTCTTGTACATAGGGTCGCTACGAGTCTCAAGTGACCTGATGACACATAACAACAACAATATTCCTCTCCTTCATCTGTTTCAATACATTATTTATTTACTCTTAGTTTCCCCTAACTCTAATGTTAGTCTTGCTTTACAACGGGGGGGGCGGGGGGGGGGTTGTGCATTTAAATAGAAAAATTCCCCAGGAAGAGAAGGGAGTTTTCTTCAAGCTGGGACAGAATGAAGACTGTGATGTCAGTGGTAAATAGAATCATCAGCAATTACCCAGAGAGGTTCAGGGAACCTGGATTGTGGGTAGAGAAAGAGGGGAAGTTTCTATGGGCCATCATTAATCATTGTTCATTGTCATTGGGCCAATGCCATAAAGTGGTGATAACATAAAGCATCTGGGAAAACAGAATTTAGGAAACCTGCTGTAGAGGTGGCACAGACTCTGAAGTCAGGTGACATTAAGAAGTCACTTCTGATTAGACCAGTGTCCAGTGGAACCTCCCAGATATCCTCAGAAAGCTCCTGAGAGAGGACACATGGTCCATTATGACTTAAGGAGGGATTCTGCTCACCCAAAAGATGACAGCTGGGATACATATTGAATTTTTCTCTATGTAAAACAGCAAAAAAAATGTCTTTTTTATGTTTCTGTCCATTTTGTTGAGGATTTTTTTTATCCTTTTTCTTATTGAGATGGAGTTTTCTATCTATTTTAAAAATTAATCCCTTCTCAGATATGTTACTGTCATTTTTTTTCAAGTCAGAAGGTTCTCTTTTGGGTTTTTTTTTTATGAAATTTTGAATGCAAATAAGTGTTTAATTTTAGGAAGTCCCAATTATGTCCTTTATTCTCTGTTAATTGTACATTTTTCATTATATGTGATAGTCTGTTTATTCAGTATATTGTTGTTTTTGAATACCATCAAGTTGGAATCAACCCCTAGCTGATTATACAGTAAGTTTTTCAGAGGCAGTTAAACAAATGAAAGGAGATTGTCTATCTTTCTCCAGCAAAGCAGCTGGTGGATTCAAATTTCTTGCCTTCAGGATTGCAGCACAGCTTCTTGCCACTAGGCCATGACAGCTTCCTGTACATTTGCCCCAGATCTTTCTTTGATGAACATCCATGAAGAAAACAAAAGATGAATGAGAATCTCAGAACACTTAATTATGGTTATAAGAAGTCTATACCCAGACCAAAAAGTTATTGTCCATATAAAGCAAGGGAAGACTAAATGGTTTAAAATCAATAATGATGTACATCAGGGTTGTTTCTTTTCATCATACCTAGTCAATCTGTATGCTAAATAGATTATTCAAAAAGCTGGACTCTGTGAACAAAAATGTGGCATCAGGATCAGAGGAAGACACATCTACAACCTGTGTTATACAGATTACTCAAGTTATTTGCTGAAAGTATACTTGAAATGCTTGCTGCAGAAGTACAATTATTTCAGCTTATAATGTAGATTACATCTCAAACACAAGAAGACAAAAATCCTCATCACAGAGCCAAATGGCAGCAGCATCATAAATAGAGACAAGATTAAAGTTGTCAACTATTTCATCTTACTTGGATACAGGAATGAAGTAACAAAAGGTGGGAGAGGATTTTCTTTCTTTACAAACGAAAAACCAATACAAACAATGGCTCATCCATAATCAACATCCTTGGCAATAGCAGTCAAGAAATCAAAGGACAGAAGAGGATGGAGGAAAAGGTCCAGGAAAGAATGAATTTTTAAAAAAAATTATTTTAAAAAAGGAAAAAAAAACA
>NW_006399969.1:5177202-5188860 GCF_000299155.1 Elephantulus edwardii
GAATGGAAACCCAAAATCTCTGTAAATGTTTATGAAAATTAATAAAATATAATTATAGAAAAGAAAAAAAGAAAGGACTGCAGCCTTCAATATGGATTAAGGCTCAATAACAAGAAAACAAAGATTCCACCACTGGATGAATTAGCAGCAGCATGATAGTCAAGAGATTGAGATTATAAACAGCGTTAGTTTGCTTGGTTCCCCAATCAACATTCCTGGCACCAGCAGCCAGGAAATTAAAAGATGTATTTTGATGGGACAATCTGCTGTTAGGGACCTCTCCAAAGTACTGAAGAGCAATGATGTCACTCTGGAGATTAAGGTGCACCTGATACAGGCCCTGGTTTTGAAATCACTTGCTATGCAACAGAGAGCTGGACAATGAGTAGGGATGATAGAAGGAGACTTGATGCCTTTGAGCTGTGGTGTTGAAGAAGAGTATTGAATATACCATAGACTGCTAGGAAAATGAACAGGTTCATCCTGGAGAGGGTTAAACGGGGATGCTCCTTGGAGTCTAGGAATCTGAAGCTTCATCTGACATACTTTGCACATGTTGCAAGGAGGAACCAGTCCTTGGATGAAGGATGTCATGCTTAGGAGAGTGGAGGGACTGTGCGGGAGAGGAAGACCCCCAATGAGATGGATTGATTCATTGACTAGGGTAATGGGGGTAGGTGTGTCAGAGACAGTGAGATTGGCACAGGATAGAGTAGGGTTTAGGCCTGTTGTACGTAAGGTCACTATAAGTCACAGGTGACTCAACGGCACATAACAACAAAACAGACAACATGATTAATGCCCTCCCCCACAAAAAAATCAAAGGAAGTATTGCTGCTGTCAATGACCTCTGAAAAACATAAGGAGCATGGACATCAATTAACTAAGGTATTTTGAATTAAGCCAGGATCTCTCCAATTGCTTGCTGTGCATCTGACAGCTGTACAATAAATGAATGATAGAATAATCAATGCCTTTAACCTGTGGTGTTTGAGAGGAATACTGAATATCCCATAACCTGAAAAAAGAACAAACATGTCTTGGAGAAAGTGTGACCAGAAAGCTCCTTGGAATCAAGGATGGCAAAGCTTCACTTTGGGCATGTTGTTAGAAGAGGGAACTACTTGGAACAGGATGAAGTAACCAAGAAGAATCCGAGAAGGAGCCTTCTGCCAAAATCCTTCTTGGAGTCCAAGAAGAAGCTGTGCTCCTACAGTGAGGTGGGTAAAGGCCGCTATGGATAGGACTGTGTGTACCAGAATGGGAAACTCATATGACATGCAAGTTTTAGGTTGTCCACCAGGTGGATGCTGCCTACTGCTCCCAGCACATCAAATTCCACATCGAGGCCCACAAGAAGGACATGGAGCTCTCTCGTTAGCCGTTCAGCGCAGCAAGGACATGGTCGGCAGAATCTGCACAGAGGTGGTATATAAGAAGGCCATCTCCAGCCAGTGCAGCTTCAGCATCCTCTCCAACTGCAGCCACTACTTCCTCAAGTTTATCCCCAAGTTAAGGAGTGTCAAGCACTCTGAGAGCAAGATCATAAAGTGAGACTCACCTCAATTGGTAAGTTATCTTTCAGGGAAGAACTTAATATCATGCCAACTTCCAATCAGATGGTCTGCATTTAAATGGATGCATTTTCTCTCAAAGGAGGGTTTCTACTCTGTATCTCAGCTAGCTTCTAGGTTAGTTTCTCTAATTTGAGCAAAGAAACTCTGTGCATTCATTCAGAACCTTCGTGCTTTTTCTGAAGGGAATGTGTTGTGTGGATGAGCCCGTAGAGGCTTGGGAACAGGTGAACTAGCTCCAAATATATGTTTCTTCACATTGGCATTTTGCACTTTCTAATTCCATCCATTAAGCTAGCCAATAACCAATCATCCTTGAAAGATTGTTCTCATAGCTGATCAAAAGGCATAATCTAAACAGAGTAAAGTTATAAGAAATCCATTTATTTAAACAAAAAAAAAGAAGAGGAGGAAGATGGAGTGGATACACAAAGCCACTGTTTTGGTTATGTTGCTAGGAGAAGTTATTCCTTACAGAGGGACATCATGCTTGGAAAGGTGGGAGGTTAGTGAAATAAAGACCTAAACCATAAAAATCATAAGAGACAAAAGGATCAAACTTAGAAAGTCTAGTCTATGGTATAAATGTTGTTGTTGTTGTTGTGTTTAACTGCCATCAAGTCGTAAGCGACACATAGTGACCCTATGAACAAAAGTCTTCAACACTTGTATGACTTTCATCCTTTCTTCAGGTTCATGGGGTTTCCACAAGCAAGCTATTACGGAAGTGGATGCCGCTTCTGCTTCCAAGTTATTTTAATCTGAGAGATCCACCAAACACTGTCCACATGTTGTTGTTGTTGTTGTTATGTGCCATCGAGTCATTTGCAACTCATACTGAGCCTATATACAAGAGCCCTAAACGCCGTTCTATCCTGTGCCAGCCTAGCCATCTAAAGCACATTCATTCCCACCACTCCACTCACAGAATCGATCCATCTCATCGAGGGGCTTCCTCTCCTGCACCGTTTAAGATGTTGTGGTTGTTGTTATGTGCCATCGAGTCGCTTGTGATTCATAGCGACCCTATGTACAAGAGCTCTATACGCTCTTCTATGCTGTGCCAACCTAGCCATTTCAAACGCACTTATTCCCACTGCTCCAGTCACAGAATCTATCCATCTCATCAAAGGTCTTCCTCTCCTTCGCCGCCCTTCCACTCTGCCAAACATGATGTCCCTCTTCAAGGACCAGTCCCTCCTTGCAGCATGCCCAACATATGTCAGATGAAGCTTCAGAATCCTTGAATCCAGGGAACATTCTGGCTTCACCCTCTCTAGGACAAACCTGTTTGTTCTCCTAGCAGTCCATGGTATATTCAACACTCTTCTCCAGCACCACAGCTCAAAGGCATCAATTCTCTTTCTATCATCCCTATTCACTGTCCAACTCTCGGATGCATAGCACGTCATTGTAAAGACTATAGCCTGGATCAGGCGCACCTTAGTTTCCAGCCTGACTTCGTTGCACTTCAGTACTCTTGAGAGGTCCCTCACACCATGGGTAACCATTATCGCATTTGACACATCAGTGTCACAGTGTTCAGCTTCACAGCAACCACAAGTAATAGGCTTGCAAAATATAGCCAGAAATGTACAAACAGGAGAGTAAAAATTGATGTATGTAAAGGTCTAAAAATCAAGTTCCAGTGTGCTTCAAAACCTTTTTCCAATAGAGTAAAAAGAAAACTTACAGACTATGGGGGGAAAACAGTTGGTAATGACATGTCAGAGAATGGTTTGTGGTCTCTAATTTTCCCATGCACACAGTGAACCATTCAAGTATACTAATCTTTTCTCCTCTACACTTGCCACACTCTCATTATTCCAGTAAAGTGAAGAATCTTGGAGAAAGAGGAAAGCTTCTCCAGCACTCCAGGAGTCTGCAAATACAGTTAATGTCTAAACTGTCCCATTTCTCTCTTGATTATAGGAGGTGGATTGATAGAGCATCTACAACAATGGGCTAAGCTACAGAGAAGGTTTTTGAGGATGGCACAAGACCTGGTAAGGTTTCCATTTCTTGCATTCAGGGAGACTATGAACCAGTATTCAGTTGACTGCAACTAAAAACAATGCATATAAAAAATTCATAGTCATCAAGTAGTGATCCTCCTTCAGGTTTTCAGAGCTGGACATTTAATTGGAGGAGATTGCCCATCTTTGTCCTGTATAGTTACAGGTGTATTTGAACTGCCAGTGATCCAAGGCTTTGGATTAGCAGCTCAATAAGCTATGAAGGACACCAGCAGATCATTTGCTCTTGTTCTCTCTCACTGTAAATACATACACATAAATGTAAATTGTGTAAACTTTGTAAATTAGACACACCTTCCCATTGAGGACTCCTTATTATGGGAAAGAATGTTTTTGTCTGACTCCTGCTGAGGAGAAGAAAAAATCAGTTTAAAAAAAGAAAGGAAGGGAGAATGCCCTTCCTCCAAAAAGCAGGTAGCAGGCCTTGGTCAAGGTAGAAGAAAACTAAGGACCTCTGTCAGGATCAGTTCTCATCTGCTCACAAACATGTAAGGGTTTGGGGCACTAGGAAGTGCTGTAGGCCTGTGAGTGAGAGGTCAGTAGGGTACCTCAGCTTAGAAACAAAACATCTGTTCCAGTCTCTGCTCAGTGATCTGTCCAGCAGTTGGTTTCTCTCTGGGCCCCTAGAGAGCAAGAGAGGCAAAGAGTCTACCCCACCCCCCAAAAAAACCATTCAACCCTTAAAGATACAAATATGGCTGAGGGAGGCAGTGATTGGTCAGAAAACTTGCATGTTCTACTCTGGAGCAGATGAGAGGAGAAGAGAGACCTATGTGGGGCCTGTCTCAGCAGAGCTCAGGGGTGTTTGCACCATGGCCTAGACTCCACTGCTCCTCACCCTCCTCCTTCACTGCACAGGTTAGGAGGCTTCTCAATTTCTTGAAATTACCTCCCAACTCCAGGCATGTCCTTCTCTCCTCCCTCCTCTAAGATGAGTATCTGTGTTTTCAGGGTGTCTGTCTCAGCCTGTGCTGACTCAGTTGCACTCTGTGTCTGCCTCCCTAGGAACATCAGCCAAGCTCACCTGCCCTCTGAGCAGTGAACACAGCACCTACAGAATTGAATAGTATCAGCAGAGTCCAGGGGAAAGCCCTAGCTTTGTGATAAGTTTGGACAGCAGTGGTATGACAGGATCCAGAGGAGATGGGATCCCTGATCACTTCTCAGCTCCAGCTCTGGTGCAGACCGCTACTTGACTCTCTCCAACATCCAGCCCAACGATGAAGCTGACTATATCTGTGGTGTATCTCATTACACTGGAGGCACAGATGGGTAAAGCACAGTGACCCATACAGATGGGGAATGAAGACAAAAACTCCTCTCTCCCGTACTGACAAGGCTAGCAGGTGGCTCTGGAAAGGGTCAAATGTATTCAACTATCAAAGATGTGAGTTTCTTGAAATGCGAGTTTTTCAAGAGAAGAATCAAACCTATGATAAATTTTGCTATCAGTTTCCTGGGAGCATGATTTCTAGACCAGAGTACTCAAAATGGCGACAGAGCAAGGAAATACTAGATGGTTAAAATAAAGAAAGGGGTGTGTCAGGGTTGTATCCTTTGTGCATACCTGTTCTGAACAAATTATGCTGAGCAAATTATTAGGGAAGCTGGATTCTTTGAAGAAGGATGTGGCATCATCATTGGAAGAAGATTCTTCAATAACTCACATTATGCAGATGGCATAATTTTGCTTGTTGAAAGTGAGGAGGACTAGAGGAGCTTGCTGAAGAAGATCAAAGAATACAGGTTTAAATTTAGATTGTATTTAAACATCAAGAAAACAAAAATACTCAACACTGGACCCATAGGTAACATCATGGTAGGTGGAGAAAAGAGTGAAATTATCAATGGCTTACTAGGATTCACAATTAACAACCTTGATATTAGTAGTCAGATTAAGAGACACATTGAACTAGAAAATTCTGAAGTCAAGAAACTCTCCAAATTATTGAGAAAGAAGTATGTTACTTGAATACTTAGGTGCACCTGATACAAGCCAAGAGTACTGAATGTCCCAAGAACTGCCAAAGAACAAACAGGTATGTCTTGGAGAAGGTGTAGCCAGAGTACTCCTTGGAGGCAATTATGACATAGCTTGGTTTCACATACTTGGGGCACATTGCTAGAAGAGACTATTTCTTAGATAAGTCATGCTTCAAAAATTGTGGAGTTGGCCAAAAAAGGGAAGACCCTCTAGTAGGTGAATTGACACAGTGACTGCAGCAATGGGCACAAGTATGCCAGAGACAGTGAGGATGGCTCAGGTTAGGGCTGGGCCCAGATCAATTGTTCATAGGGTAGCTATGAGTTATACTTAACTCCACAGCACTAACAACAATAACAACTATAGCTTTGTTGGTCTTTTATGTAGAGGATACAAGTAAACCCTTTGCTCTAAACTGAAGCACTGCACTAAGCTACACACATCATTCCTGGCTCATTTGATGTGAGAATTCTATCAATGAGCTGTAGAAATCTTGGAAATGCAGTGGTCAAATTACTCAGTTGCTATCAAAAAGGTCAGCTCTACCACAAGAGGAAGACAAGGCCATATTTACAGCCTTGGAAAGCCCATCAAAAAGGTCTTCTTTCTCCTAAAGGAACACCATGGTGAGAATTGACTCAATAGCACCAGGAATCCACATACTAATAAGAACATTATAGATATACCAATATGTGTATGTATGGATAGTGAAAGTTGTCAAAAGGGGGAAAACACTCAGACTTTATGTTTACTAACATTTTAGTCTATTTAAAATACAGTGATTTCAAATAGTGGGTTCTAAGGAGGGACAGAAAAAGGGCCAGAAGCAAAAAGATTACACTGAAATTATTGATTGGTTAGCTTTTTTAAATCTTTAAATTTTTTCTACTAGTTTATTTACGAAACTCAAATACAAATTCAAACAAATTCTTTCAACTTCCCTCATCCCCCATCAAATTGTACAACCCAATGATAAAATGATTAATTACCCCCCCCGTACATCCACATCCCTCTGCTTCCAGCCTCTCCCACCACTTCTGAATCCTTATACTCATTCTACATTAACAATTTTATACAATTTTTATCCTTGTAGAACTGAGTTAGTTCACTCAGCATAATGATTTCCAGTCGCTCCCAAGTTAGGTAATAATTTACAAAGTTCTTGTTCCTGAGTGCTGCATAGTATTCCATTGTGTAAATGTACCATAATTTCTCAATCCCTTCATTTGTGGTTGGACATTTGGACTGTTTCCTTGTTTTTGCAATGGTGAATAATGCTGCTATGAACATTGGTGTACAAATCTGTTTGTGCCTCAGTTCTCATATTCTTAGTATCTTTTCCAAGACAAGAGTTTTATAACAAAAGTTTATAAAATACTCCTGGGCCTCTACAAGAAAAAGACTGATAACCCAATTACAAAATGGGAAAAAGACATGGAAAGAAGTTTCACAGAGAAAAATATTTGAATGATAAACAGACACATGAAGAAATACTCCAAATCACTGGCAGTAAGAGAGATGCAAATCAAAACTACAATGAGGTACTATCTCAATCCAGTAACAGTGGCAAAGGTTAACAGGGCAGCAAGTAATAGATGTTGGAGAGGATGTGGCGAGAAAGGAACTCTTATCCATTGTTGGTGGGATTGTAAAATGGTGCAACCATTCTGTAGGGCAGTTTGGCACTTCCTCAAAAAACTGAACACAGAAATTCCATATGGTTAGCTTTTATACTGAGGCCAACATTTTAAAAATTACAAACATAAAACAATTCCTTTTTTCTTAGAAAAATAATCACAGAAAGATTTTGAGTGGATATCAATATTTACACATGGTTAAGGCAGCTACAATATTTACAACATACTGTTCTTGTTATGTGTCGTTGAGCCACCTGCGACTCATAGCAACCCGATGTACAGCAGTTCTGAAGCCAGCTGCTATCTACAACATAGTTCTAGAATTACATCAATCTCTGTTTTCATGGACAGGTCATAAAAATGTCTGAGATGATGTAAAATCAGGACTTCTCTTGTTTTAAATAAAATTGTTCAAGTGACACCCTTCTTGATTGCCTGGGGAACTGACTATCCACAAGTGAATCTGGTATGACTGATCATGCTCCTTCATCTGGTTTTTGAGAATGCAAATCACAATGACAGGAGACTTCCCATCTTTCTTCCTCAGAGCTATGGTGTACTCTAACCACTACCCACCAGAGGTGCTGATGCAGATTGATTCTGAGGACTAAGGTGTATCTGATTCAGACCACAGTCTTTTCAATTACTTGTTTTGCATCTGGGAACTGAACAATAAATACAGATAACAGAAGAAAATTTGATGCCTTTGGACTATGGTGTTGGAGGAGAGTACTGACTATCCCATGGAATTCCAAAAGAATAATCAGATATGTCTTAGAGAAAGTGAAGCCACTTTGCTCCTTAAGAGCATGCATGGTGAATCTTCGTTTTGCATATTCTGGGCATGTTACTAGGAGAAGCTATTCCTTGGGGAAGGACATCATGTTTGGAAAGGTAGGACATCATGCTTGGAAATATGGAGGCATAGAAGAGAAGAGGAAGATCCTGAACAAGGTGGATTGACATACTGACTGCAGCAATGGGTTCGAGCATGTCATAGGGTTCAAATCTGTTGTTAATAGGATCCCTAAGAGTTGTACTCCACTCATTTCAACTTAACAACAACAACAAATGACTTTATACCTAAGGTGTCTATATGCTTGCTTGTTAATCATTTTCTCTTATTAGTCCAGAACGTCTATGTCAGTTTGTTGTACAGATGTAACTTGTGGGTTGTTGTGATGCTGGAAACTATGCCACCAGTGTGTCAGTCAAATTCCACAAAGGTCACCAAGGTGGGCAGGATTCAGCAAAGTTCCACAATTAAGACAGACTAGGAAGCAAGATTGGACATCCACTTCTAAAATAACAGACATCTGAAAACCCTGTGAACAATAGAGGAACTATAAAATAGGTAACTTATAGTATTAACTGGAAGAGGCCAGGTTGGAAAAAAAATCAAAATGAGGAGAAACAGTTGCAAAAATCCTTTAATAACTGGAACATATAAGATAACAAATATGTTTTAGGGAAAATAGAAGTTGTTAAAACTAAAATAGAATTCTAAAACAGAATGCATAAACATCAACATCCTAGGCATTGGTGAGATGAGATTGTTTGGCTTTGATAATTTTTAATTATATAAGCAAATGATCTCTATGCCAGGAATGAAAAACTGAAGAAGAATGGTGCTGTACTGACAGTTAAAAAGAATTTTTAATTTCTATCTTAAAGAGATTGAGATAGTTAACAGTTTTAATTTACTTGGCTCCACAGTCAAAACTCTTGGTAACAGCAGCCAGGAAATCAAGAGATGAATTGCATTGGAAAGTCAGCTGTGAGGGACCTCTCCAGAGTACTGACGAGCAACGATGTCAGACTGGAGACTAAGGTGCGCCTAATCCAGGCTATAGTCTTCGCAATTATGTGCTATGCATCAGAGAGTTGGACAGTGAATAGGGTTGATAGAAAGAGAATTGATGCCTTTGAGCTGTGGTGCTGGAGAAGAGTGTTGAATATACCATGGACTGCTAGAACAGGTTTGTCCTGGAGAGGGTGAAGCCAGAATGTTCCCTAGAGTCAAGGATTCTGAAGCTTCATCTGACATATGTTGGGCATGTTGCAAGGAGGGACTGGTCCTTGGAGAGGGACATCATGTTTGGCAGAGTGGAGGGGCAGCGAAGGAGAGGAAGACCTTTGATGAGATGGATCAATTCTGTGACTAGAGTGGTGGGAATAAGTGTGTTTGAGATGGCTAGGTTGGCACAGGATAGAAGAGGTATAGAGCTCTTGTACATAGGGTCGCTATGAGTCGCAAGTGACTCGATGGCACATAACAACAACAACAACATCTTAAAGTACAATGATATAAGATACCATGTATATGAATATAAGGAAGACTTTTAATACAACCATTTTTCAAATACATATACAATTATCTAAAGCCAAAGAGAATGAAATTGAGAGATTTTACCAAATTTTAAAGTCTGAATTAACCAAATATACAATCAAGACCTATTAATAATAATTAATGACTAGAATGCGTGAGTTGGAAAAATGAAGAAGGAATGGTAGTTGGAAAGTACAGACAGAGACAAAAATGAGATTGGAAATTGAATTATTAAATTTTGAACTCTCAACTTATTCATCACAAATAACTTTTTACACCAGATGCTCTGCTGAAGAAGGAAGGACCCTCTCCTCCTGTACCTGTCAGATCCAATTTGATGGCACACATACTAATAAAAATGAAAAATTTTTTTAAAAACCAAACAAATATCTTTTTAAAAAAACACAGATAGTGACATATCTCACTTGATGGACTGCACAGGAATGATATTGATTATATCCATGGAGGGAATCATTGGAGAAGCTCAGTATCATCAGTCAAAACCAGGATAGGTGCTGACTCTAAGTTCCAATTCAGGCTGAAGAAAATTAAAACACGTCCAAAAGAACCAAAATACAATATTGAGTCTACCTAAATTGAACTTTAAAAATAATGTTTAAAAGGGAGTTCTGGTGGTCTAGTGGCAAGAAGTTGCACTGCAATCTCAAAGGCACACGGTTTGAATCCACCAGATACTCCGCTGGAGAAGGAGGGACAATCTCCTCCTATGCCAGATCTGACTCAACAGTACACAACAACAACAACAACAAAAAAAACCTATCTTAAAAGAAAATTTGAGGCATTGAATACCAATGATGGAAGACCAGGTGAGCTCTGGGATGACATCAAAGATCATCCATGCAGAGAGCAAAAGATCATAACAAAAACAGAAAAGAAATAAAGCAACAAAATGAGTGTCAGAAGAGACTCTGAAAATTGCACTAGCTTGTTGAGAAGCCAAAATTAAATGGATAGATGCTAAAGTGAGAGAGATGAACAGAAGATTTCAAAGGGTAGGTCAGGTATGCAAAGTAAAGTACTATATTAGAATGTGCAGAAAGCTGAAGTTGGAGAATAAAAAGGAAAGCAGTCACTGGTCATTTCCTAAAGAACTAAAAAATAAATTCACACCTTCAGTTGCAATACTGAAAGATGCTAGAGGCAAATCCTTGAATGATGCAGGAAGCTAAAAAGAAGATGGAGGGGATACACAGAGCCACTGTACCAAATGGAATTGGTCGACACTGAAATATTTCAGGAAGTGCCATATGATAACTCTTGGGGATATTTTTCTTTTCATCAACTTGAAGTATTGAAGAGGCACTGTTGTGTTGTTGCATACCATACAGTCAGAACCAACCCATATATGACCTTCTGGCAGGTTTTCAGAGGCTTTTAATTGCATAGGAAGAGATTGCCCATCTTTCTCCCAAACAGAGCAGCTAGTGGATTTGAACCATGTGCTTTTAGGATTGCAGTGAAACTTCTTGCCACTAGAGCTCCCTTCATGATAGATGGTGAAGAGATTGAGATTGTTAACAGGTTTAGTTTGTTTGGCTCCACAACAAACACTCTTGGCACTGTCAGGGACCTCTCTAAAGTACTGAAGAGCAAAGATGTCAGTCCAGAGACTAAGTGCACTTGATATAGGCCATGGTCTTTGAAATCATTTGCTATGCATCAGGGAGCTGGACAATGACTAGGAATGATAGAAGAATTGATGCCTTTAAACTGTGGTGTTGGAGAAGAGTATTGAATATATCATGGACTGCTAAGAGAACAGACAGGTTCATCCTGGAGAGGGTGACACCAGGCTGGTCCTTGGAGGCAAGGATTCTGAAACTTCGTCTGGCATACTTTGGACATGTTGCAAGGAAGGCCCAGTCCTTGGAGAGGACGTCATGCTTGGGAGGGTGGAGGGACAGCACAGGAGAGGATCTTTGTCTTCTTGACATTGAGCCTCAATCCATATTGGAGGCTGCAGTCCTTGACCCTCTGGAGCAAGCACTTCAGGTCCTCCTCAGTTTCAGCAAGCAGGGTTGTGTCATCTGCATAACACAGATTGTTAATAGATCTTCCACCAATCTTGACCCCACAT
>NW_006399969.1:5189685-5191064 GCF_000299155.1 Elephantulus edwardii
TTATGCATAGTCAATAAAATACAAACAGGCATCTTTCTGGTACTATTGCCGCTGTACTGTGCTAATCATTTTTTTATAATCTTTAGCAAAACTTTGCTTGTGTGTGATATTGGTGATATTGTTCAATAATTTCCCCATTCTGCTGGATCACCTTTTTTGAGAATGGGAAGAAATATGAATCTCTTTCAGTCAGTTGGCCAGGTAGCTGTCCTCCAGATGTCTTGGCATGAGGCGTTCTGCTAGAGAAAGATGGGCCATCTCTTCCTAAGGGATTTACAGTCTCTGAAAACCCACTGGAAGCAGCACTAAGATGCACACTGGAAATCTGGGCAGGAGGCCTGTGAGCAGCAGCACCCAGATGCATGCCAGAAAGCTGGGCTGAGAGGTTCAAAGTTCCTTCGTCACCAGGAAGCACCCAAGATAACAGAAAGGCATGACCGAAACCTGTATCATCATATTAGGGATTAGTTAGAGGCCTCATCTTGCAGTCCTGCATGCAAGGGGGCAAGATCAAATTTATCTGTCAGTTTCTGTATTGGGGAAGTGTCTTTGTGTGTTTCTTCTCTTGATAGTTTAGATATGTGTATGTTTGTTTGTCTATCATCTGCTCTTTGGGGTACAGCGTTTGTCTGTCAGATGCTGTAGAGCTCCCCAATTAAGACTACAAAGAAGGAACATAGAATATACAAAGTATGAATGCAAGGAAATTGGACATTGTTTAAGAAAAGTAAGACGTTTACTTGTGTTTTATTGACTAAGCAAAGGTATACAACTGTATCGATCACAATAAACCATGAGAAACATTAAGATGACTGGGAATTCCATTAAACTTCACTGTAATCATGAGGGACCTAGATGCATTCAAACAGAAATGTTGAATGGGATGGGATGGGATGGGATGATGTTGCATTTCACCATACCTAGTCAATCTGTATGCTGAACAAATAATCTGAGAAGCTGTACTGTATGAAGAAGAATCTGGCAGCAGGATTAAAGGATTTATTCAGGAACAATTGAGGATAATCAGATGGCACAAAATTGTTTACTGAAAGTGAAGATGACTTGTAGCATTTCTTGAAATATATTGAAGCCTATAGACTTCAGTATAGACTGTACCACACTGAGGCCTTGAGCACCAATGAGCGTAGACCAAATGAGCTCTGGGAGGATATCAAGAAAATCGTCCATGAAGAATACAAAAGATCATTAAAAAGGCTAAAGAAGAAGAAAAGACCAAGATGGATGTCAGATGAGACTCTGAGTATTGCATTAGAGCGCCAAGAAGCCAAAGCTAAAGGAAGAAACCAAGAAATCAAAGAGCTGAATAGAAAATTTCAAAAGGCAGCTCAGGACGACAAAGCAAGATACTATAATGAAAT
>NW_006399969.1:5192569-5209793 GCF_000299155.1 Elephantulus edwardii
GGGACGGTGCAGGAGAGGAAGACCTTCAATGAGATGCATCGATTCTGTGAGTGGAGTGGTGGGAATGAGTGCATTTGAGATGGCTAGATTGTCACAGGATAAAACAGTGTTTAGGGCTGTTGGCACAGGATAGAACGGTGTTTAGGGCTCTTGTACATAGGGTCGCTATGAGTCGCAAATGACTCGATGGCACATAACAACAACACAGCTGGACCACCATGAAAGATAAAGAAAAGTTTGGATCCACAATCAACACCAGTGGATGTAGCAGTAAATAAGAGATGCAGTGAGCTGGGTAAATCTGCTGCCAAGGACTGCTTTAAAATGCTATAGAGCAAGGGTATCACTTTAAAGACTAAAGTGCTTCTGACCCATTCCACGGTATTTTTCAATTTCTTCCCATGCATGGATTGTGGTGTTGGTAAAAATACTTAATATACCATGAGGTGCCAAAAGAACAAATAAATCTGTCTTGAAATAAGTTGAGCCAAAATCCCCATTAGAGCAAAAATGGTGAAAGTTCATTTCACATCCTACAGGCATGTTATCAGGAGGAGGCCAGGCTATAGAAAATACTTGGAAAAGTAGAGGGTTGATGGAGAGGAATACCCTTAACAAGTGGCTTAACATAAGGATTGGAACAATGGGCTTAAGGACAGCAGAGATCGTGAGTATGACACAGGGTGGTGGTTGTTGTTATTGTTAGGTGACAGTGAGTACAGTATGACTTATAACAAACCTATGAATGTCAGATCTGAAATCTGTCCTGTTCTGTGCAAACCTCACAATCTCTGACACTGGAGCCCGCTGCTGCTATCACTGTGGTAACTCACCTGGTTGAGGCACTTTTTCATTGTCTCTCCACCTTGGAAAGCATGATGTCCTTCCCAAGGACAAGGATCTTCCTCCAGAACTACCAGAGATAAAATCTTCCCTACAGATGGCATCGGGAATTCAGACTTGAAGTCTCCTAAGCTGTGAGACTTATCTGACAGTTTGCTGTTTAATAGTCCCAGTCGTGATGGATAAAATTCTGGCTCCTGGAAGTCCCTTGTGGGTCAAAGTATAATGTGTTCCAGAGAGTTTTCCAAATGGGTTTTTTGTTGGTGAGTTTGGGGTTTTGGGGTTTTTTTTGTTTTTGGTTTGGCTTTTGGTTTTTTGTTTGTTTTGATGTAGATTGCCATGCCTTTCTTTCATTGGAAACTGAGTAAAACTTAAGCCTCCAACCTTTTGTTAACATTAAAATGCAATAACCACTTTCTCTATCCAAGGGCCCTAGTACTTGTTATAAAGCAATATTAATTAGTCTGGAGACCAAGGTGCATCTGATACAGGCCATGGTCTTTGCTATCACTTGTTATGCATCATCAGAGTTGGACAATGACTAAGGAGGATAGAAGGAGAATTGATGCTTTTGAGCTGTGGAGCTGGAGAAGAGTATTGAGAATACCATGGACTGCTAGGAAAAGAAACAGATTCATTCTGGAAAGGGTTAAATGAGGCGGCTCCTTGGAGGCAGGGATTCTGAGGCTCTAACATACTCTGATCATGTTTTAAGGAGGGACCGGTCCTTGGAGAGGGACATCACGCTTGGGAGGGTGGAAGGAAGGCACAGGAGGGGAAGGCCCTCTATGAGGTGGATTGATTCAGTGATTGGGGTAATCAGGAGGGAATGTCAGAGACAGTGCGATTGGCACAGAACAGAGTTTAGGGCTTTTGTACACAGCGTTGCTATGAGTCACAAGCAACTCGACAGCACATAACAACAACAACAACCACAAATTTCACTATCAAAGGGCCCTACTATTTATTATAAAGCAACATTAATTAGAACAGGGAGCTCTGGTGGCCTAGTGGCAAGAAGCTGCACTGCAATCCTGAAGGCACACAGTTCAAGGCCACCAGCTGCTTTGCGGGAGGATGGGCAATCTCCTCTCATGCAATTAACTGCCTCTGAAAATCGGCTGGAGGGTCAGCTATGGGTCAGTTTTGACTACAAGGTACACAACAACAATAATTAGGACAGGGCAGTAAAATTACCTGGATACACATATAAATCAACGGGAAAGAACAGGATAGAAATAAAAAAATAAAAAGAAAGGATTTGCTTTGTATTGTTTTAAAGTCACTGAATTCTAAGTGTCTTGAAAAAAAAGGCAGAGAACTGATCTAAAGAAGACTGCATGCAATCTATCCAAGAAAACATCAGAGTATGTCCTGGGGCAATGTTGGTCATAGGAGACATGGACACATTTAGAAGCCTTTCATAACTAAGATTAAAAGCAGAAACAGTCTTAGTTATGCTGTTGAAGAGAGGAAATGTATCTTAAGTATTGCTATGAACAATACATACACTAAATAAATGGATAAAGTGGTTATTGAAACTGTCAACATGGCAAGGGAAAAAGAAGCCGATTCAATAATAACGGTGGTAACTATGAATTTTAAGAATGAAGTAAATAAGCTTATGTCCAAGTAGGAGAAAATAGGACACAGAGAAACAGGGCCATGCACATCTCTCTGAAAAGGACAGAGGAGTTAATAATAGCACTTCCCCAGAGTAGAAAGAGAGTAGCCCAGGCCCATGGTGGGTATCTCAAGAGCCACATCAACACAAGAGGTTCGTTTATTCATTGCTGAATCACAGTTATGGTACCACAATGGAGTTTATTAGAGAAGGAAGTTGGTGGCAGAGGAGTGTGGGACCAAAGAATATCACCCAATACAAGTCTAGGTTTTAAGCTCATTACTTTTAAGGGCAAATAAGTTTCTCATTATATGTTTTTTAAAAGTCAACAGCCTCCATTACACTCATAACTGGGTAGAAGTTATGAATAAAAATAAACATGACCAGCAGGAAAGCAAAGAGTTAACATAATTAACCATGTGAAAGAAAGCTAAAAACTGTTAAAAAGAAAGACTAGATACAGTTTGTTACTGATGCAAAGGCAACACTTTATTCACAAAACATTTTATTATAATTCTGATTTTACTTATAATTTCAGTAACATTGATACAATAAAGTATAAAGTATATCTGGAAAAACTAGGAAGCAAAATATACAAGGAGCTGACTATGAGGATTATAACAAAATAGTAATCTTGGCAGATATTCAATATATCTGTAAACAAAACAGTGACAATGCATTTAAAAATAGATAGCTATCAATAGGGAAAAAAAACCCAACAACCCGAAAGCTCCTGAAAGAACTCATTATATTAACTTTCATTTGGTCATAGGCACAGAAATTGACTCAAGCTAGCTCAATACTAAAAAGGAAGCCACGCTTTTGATGATTCCCTTCATAGCTCTTGGTGAAATTCAAGGGGAAATGGGTGGGGAGGTTAAGTAAGTACCTTTAACAAGAGAGAATGATTTCACTGTCAGTCTGATGAGGATGGTTTTTGAAGCTCGATGAACCAAAGGAGGTGGACAATTAAATGAGGTAGTGCTTCAGGCAGGCCTGGGTAGGGCCTTCTGGTAGAGAAGCCCACACCAATTCTGAACAGAAAAAGTGGGATATGCTTGAGCGAAAGCAATGCCAATGAGTCTGAACAGTGCATCTGTAGAAGAGAAATTCCTGGTAGAGAAGAAAAGTAGGGGGAGGAAGGTAGAGGAATGGTCAGGTTACTGGAATGTAGGATTGGCCAGGAAGGACAGACTAGTCTGACTCCACAGGAATGCACTTCAGTGGATCAGTAGACAACAGCAATAGTGCTACCAAACTAAGTAACCATAAACACAATGCCACCTTAAAGGGCAGAAAGAGGTAAGATGTCACCTTAGAGAACAGGAGGCAAGTGCCTGCAGGTCTATTTCTCCATGAGGGATGACCACCTGAGGGTAGAACTAAGTGGAATGGACAAGGTTATTTCCAAGTAGTTAATACCTAAATTTAAAGTCTAGCAAAGTGCCTTGGCCCAACCCAACTGGAAGGCCTAGTGAAACATTCAAAAAACAAATTAACTAATCAAGAGTTCAAGACGTAAACAGAAGCTACACTTAGCTATCTCAGACACATATAATATACTCACAAATAACACTGCTTTGTTATCTGGAGTTCCTCTTTCCCCCACTTCAAGGGAAGGAAGCCCAACTCTTGAGGATTTCATTTCTAGGCTTTTTCTAAGAGCCCAGTAACCTGAACTAGATTATAGAGGGAAGAAGGGCAGAGACAAGGTGCCTTTAAGGAAGAGGAAAAAGGGGTGGAGGGAAGGTTTCTCCAACAAATCTAGGGCAAAAGTTGTAATCCCAGATTCCTCAGGTCGGCAGGAAAAGGAGGCTTGGCCCTAAACAGACCTGAGACTCGAGCCTGGGATGACAAGGGCAGCCAGTGCTACAGACACCCAGGAACCCTCCCTGTTTCTGTGTAAGAGTTTTCATGGAGGGCAAATGGGAGTGACTCTCCTACACTGTATAGATTATCAAGTCTCTAACACAGAGATGACAGTATTTCTTAATGTAAATGGGCTATTTCCAGTACACCATCAGGTGTCAAGACCAAAAGTAAGCATCAGCTTATAAACTTGCAAACTACTTATGTGGATGAGAGAATAAGTGCTCACCCCAATACATTCATGTGCAGGGCAGATACAGAAAGTGCATGTGTCGCGTGTTCAGTAAAGCATGCCCAGAAAACCAGAAGAGGCTGAAATAAAGCTTAGTAAGTCGTTTCTGGCTCTATACCTTGGTGGTCCATTCTATTGACTGTCCCCCTTCTTGCTTTCCAGTGAGGGGCTAAACTAAGCTCAGCCCACCTGTTTGGCTTTTTTCAGTTAAAGCAGATGATTCAAACTCTTAAAAGTCAAGGCCTGTCTCCTGAGAAGTTCTACTTGCCTCTAACAGCCTGTGCACGAAGGAGATAATATGGTCAATGCATTCCCTACCAAAAGTCAGCCAGAGGGGAGAGGCATATTGGATTCCCCCGCAGGAGATACCCTGGCACCATTTTATTAACTTCACGTCTGTGGCTTCATCTGTCCAACAGACACAGACCCTTCCAAACCATCAAGGACAATGCTTGTCTTGGTTCTCTGTTGGTTTGTGACTCGGGGGACCTTAAGGTGATTCTGGGTCACAGCCTTATAGAAGACCATCACCAGACCACAAGTTTCTCCTTTAAGGGCCACTGGGTAGATTCAAATTGACTTTAGCAAATCCAGTCAAGACAAATCATTTGTGGGACCTTCACAATATTTTCTCAACTTATTTCAGTATACAAACTGAGCATCAAACTATATATTTGAAAGACTCTTGCTTCCCTTCCTTAAACATAAGAGTATTAATAATAATTTTAAAAAGACACTTTCACGGTTCTGTATGGACTTCAAAACCCAAAGTACATGTGTTTCTGTCCTTCAAGTGGATGAGGAGCTGGTGCCCCTCCTGGGCACTGCCTGTAGGGGCCCCTCATATTGGGTGTCTGTCAGCTTCTGGACACCCAGGTTTTCGGGACCAGCTCCTTCTGGTCAAATCCAACAGAGGCACTTCTAGGAGGTCAGCAGCAGACAGGACTGGCCTTGCCCATTGGCAAAACCATCTAAAGTCTCAATGAGAGCTAATGCAAACATCTACAGTGCACGAAAAAACCTTGAAAATAGCATGAAGTGTTTCATAAACTGCAAATTACAATATACAGAAGAGCTTTCAAGCTCAGGCACAAGAAGGTAGGCCAAAATAGTTTTTCTTCCCTGTTCTCACTCCCATACGCCCACCCACCCCCACCTTTGCTAAATTAAACCAGAGAGTAACCTAAAGACCAGACAATACAACTTAAGACCAGGTCCATGTCACTCACTCAGTCTGAAGAATACTGCACTCATGAAATAAACTCACAAAAGGGTCACTGGTTTCTGCTCGTCTGATGCTCTTGACAAAGCATAGTTTATACTTTTTGCCTATATGGGTGCTTTGGACTTGGGCTTGCACACTTTCAATTTAGAGGAACTAGAAGTACCGAGTTTAGGGGGCAGTTCTTCCAGCTCCATGTCAGATGAGTTCACAACAATGGACGCAACATTTCCTGATCCCTGCTGGGGTGCTGATGACACCTGAATCACAACTTTCGTGTCAGGCGGCAACCCTTCCAACTGCTTGGGCCTCTTAAACATTTGGTGACACTGCGTCTTATGCTCAATTTTCTTCTTGAAAGTTAAAAACTGCAGCCGGCACTTGGAGCACTGGTGAACACTCTTTTCCCTGTGTCCCCAGTAATGGCACATATATGGCTTAGCAACCTTGAAAACTTTGAGGCAGAAAGGGCAGAGCAAGCTCTTGGTGTTCTCGTGGCAAGCTCTGAAATGGGCTTCCACACTGGCACAGAATGACGACCTGTAACCGCACACCTGGCACACATAGGGCATCTCCCCAGGCTTATGTGTGTCCTTCATGTGCTGGAGGAGAGCCTGATCTGTGACAAACGACAGCTCACAGATCTTACACACAAAGGAGGGCTCCTGGGAGCTGTGCACACTGTCCACATGGCACTGCAGCTCAAAGGGTGTGGGGAACCGCCTGTAGCAGTACTGGCAGGTGGTGTGACTTTCCCAGCTGTCACCCCTCTGCCTCTCATATTCCAAATGATGCTTCATGTGGTTCATAAACTTGATGTTCTTCAGAACTTTCAGGCAGCTGAGGCACTTAAAGGTTGTATAGGTCTTCTGTTCTGGCTGCCTGTTGCCCTCTTGCTGTCCATAGTAGAAATCATGAACCAGCACCATCAGGGGTCTATCCTCAGCCTTGAAGGTCTCCTTCTGACTTGTCTGTCTTGAAAGGTCCATTTTTACCAGTTTCCCAGTTTCCCTGTATGAATTTATAGGCTTGAGGTTGGCATTATCCTTTGGAAAAGCTGTGAGGAAAGGTGTTCTCTCCTGAACATGGTTTACTGAGGTATTAACAGCTTGTGAGGGTGTGTTTAGCCAGGCAGCCTGGGTAGTGGGGATATCTGAAGGGGACAGTGGTGAAGGAGGGTCCCCTAAGATCCCATCACTGAGTTGAGGTCTCTTGAGATTCACACGGTTGACTTCAGATGTGGAAAGTAGCTTATCTACACAAGGCCTTTCACTCAAATCCAGAGAAAAAGCTGCTCCTCCTGGGGGTGGCAGAGAACACAGGAATTTAACTGGAGGGGAGCTGGGTGAGGCTTGTGGGGAGTTACTTCCACAATCAGAGTTAGGCAAAGATTCAATAATAATAGGACTATCAGTGGATCTCGACTGAGGTGGAGAAGCTGGTGCCACCACTTCTGACAGAGCAGTCATAAGACTTCCAGGCTGTGAGATACTACGAGCCCGCTCTGGCCTACACCGAATATACTTCCTCCTCCTTAAATGTGACCCTGGGGTGACTCTGTTCAGAATGGTAGACACGATTGGTTTTGAACCTGATGTGGCACCCACAAAGATGAGCTCGGCATCTTCATGCACATGTTCCACGCCAAGCAGGATGAGCTCATCATCGTCACCATCCATCGCCTGGTGGGCTCCATTCATGCTCTTCCTTGGCTCTGGCTCCTCCGGTTCATCCACACACACGGATTCCATTCTTTTTGAGATGCTTAGAGAGTCGGGGCACCAACAAATCTCAGAGCTTCCTCTATACAAACTGCCACCTAAGCACAAACAAAATACATAAGGAAGAATGTAAAAATGCATTTAAGGCATATTTTAAAAAGAAGGACATTGAGACAAGGGGAATATCAAACAGATTTTTAAAAATTTCCCTTTTCAATAAATATTTAAACACTCAATGTCAAGAAGACAAAGATTCTCACCACTGGACCAATTGGCAGCATCAGGATGGATGGTGAAGAGATTGAGATTGTACACAGCTTTAGTCTGCTTGGCTCCACAGTCAACAGTCTTGGCACCAGCAGCCAGGAAATTAAAAGGTGCATTGCCATGGAAAAGTCTGCTGTTAGGGACCTCTCCAAAGTACTGAAGAGCAACAGCGTCTCTCTGGAGACTAAGGTGTGTCTGATACAGGCCATGGTCGTCGCAATCACTTGTTATGCATCAGAGAGTTGGACAATGACCAAGGAGGATAGAAGGAGAATTGATGCCTTTGAGCTGTGGTGCCGGAGAAGAGTATTGAGAATACCATGGACTGCTAGGAAAACAAACAGATTTGTCCTGGAAAGGGTTAAACCGGGTGGCTCCTTGGAGGCAAGGATTCTGAGCATACTTTGGACATGTTGTGAGGAGAGACTGGTCCTTGGAGAAGGACATCATGCTTGGGAGGGTGGAGGGACAGCGCAGGAGAGGAAGGCCCTCTATGAGGTGGATTGATTCAGTGACTGGGATAATCGGGATGGGAGGGAGTGTCAGAGACAGTGCGATTAGCACAGGACAGAGCGGAGTTTAGGGATGTTGTACATAGGTTCGCTATGAGTCGCAAGCGACTCGACGGCACATAACAACAACAACAACAAACATTTAAACACTCCCCACTGAAATGGACTGACACGGTGACTGCAATGGGTTCTATTTTTCAGATATGACGAAGTTGGAACAGAATCTGTTGTTCAGAGGGTCATTTGCAACTTGATGGCACCTAACAACAACAACAAAATAAAATCCAAAAAGCACTAGGAGAGTAAGAGCATCTTAAAATTAAGGCCCACATGTGCCTACTACAAATGTTTTAAATATTTTTTCCCCTAATATAAATGGATTACAGAGACAAGCTCATAGCTTTTCTGTATTAAAGCTCTTTTTTTAAACATAGGAACACTCAGCATTTTCAATGGTGATCATTTTATTCTTTCAACAAACTATTTCATACTTTCACAGATTTCACCAGCACATTGCTGATCTAAAATCATCATTGCTCCTCAGCCTAGATGGCCTAATGTGCTAAGAAACTGTTGACTGTAGCAATCAGCCAGTTCTCAGAAAATGTACCCAGGCCGCCTCTAATAGGACCATGCAACTATATTTTAAAATATTCCAGAAAACTCACAGACAGGAATGTGCTGTCATCTACAGCCATTCTGATAAATAAAGCCAATCCCTGAAGAGTGGTCAACTAAGACACTTAGAACCTGTAACTTTATACACTTCCTCCAGCCACGTGGATGGAAGCTCTGGTGGCCTTGTGACAGACGCCGTGCTGTAATCCCAAAGGCACACTGTTCAAGTAGGCACTCTGCAAGAGAAGGATGGGCCATCTCCCGTGCAATTTACTGCCTCTGAAAACTCACTAGAGTGTCAATCATGGGTTGTTATGACTCAGTGTTATGACACACAACAACAACACAACAATCCAAGCTAGTACACCCCAAATGAACCTCCTGAAATTGTAATCTTCATCTTTATAAACCTCTACTATCTCTGTTGTTCCTGGGAGCTCATTATCAGGGCACTGTGACTATACTGTGTTTCTAATTATGCAAAATATCCTTTGCACAATATAATGGTCATTTTCTGCAATCATCTTTTTCACCATGACAATTTTGGTGTCATTAAATGATATCTGAGACCAGCTCCCTGTGGCAGCTCCCAGAACCCAGGGAAATCATGTTTTTGATTCAACTGAGTCATTTGGACTCTCTTTTTTCCGCAGAGCTACCTGGATTAAGTACCACGGAGATCTGTGAAATTCAGCCTTGTTTTATCTGAAGTTCAACTGAGTTTTATTACTGGCTTATTTTCATGATTATCATTAACTTGTTTTAATTCTACCTCAATGTGTTTTTTTTCTCCCTGGTTTACTTTTTCGATTGCAGGTACCTATTCTACTTTGTGGATCTCAGGTTAATCATGGAGGATACTTCTGCCTTTAAAGGGCTCAGGTTCACCAAAAACCTGGGACACAGGCACTTCAGCACTGTTAGGACACCCACTGGTGCCAATAATCATTGACAATCCCTGTGTGAGGATAGTCCGTCAGGAGATAGCTACCCACTGGATGCCAGCAGTGCTCCTGGATCTGTGGGCACCCTACCAAAAAGCAAAACATTTCCCACTCCTCCCAGTCTCCCCAACAGAGATAGCTGTGACTTCAAGAAAACTGAGTACAGTGCTCCATTTAACTCCACGTAAGTGAACTCTGAGCTTCTGCTACCAATTTCCTTAAGGCAACAGTCCTTAGGCAAGTTTGCCCAATAGCATGGATAGAAGTTCTCCAACTCACAAGCTTAGGCTTAAAACCTGGCATCCTTCAAGCTAGAGAAACCCAAGTCCTTTTGGGTTCTCATTCCAAACTGGTGTGTGCCTACACTGAGTACACCATCATTTTGTACCATTTTGCACAAATACAACAAGAAATACAAGAAGTGATGCTTCCCTTTGAATCCTTGGAATCAAGGAACAGAGGAAAACAGTACAAGATTAAAATTATGAAGAAGACTGGAATAGAAGAGAAATTCTCTGATTCAGGATATACATGAAAAGACAACACAGTTAATTGGGAAAGACTGAGAACTTTCTTTCCTCTTGATATAAGGAACAAGACAAAGATGTCTGTTCTCATTGCTTCTATTCAATACTAGTAGCTCTTATCAGAGCAATAAGTTAAGAAAAACAAATAAAAGGTATCCATATTGGTAAAGAAGTAAAATTCTCTTTATTTTTGGATGATAAGATCTTATTTACAGAAAATCCCAAAGACTCTGAAAGAAAACTTCAAGAGCTAATAGAGAAATTGAGCAGTCACTGCAGCAACTCATTCAATGATTTTATCTTGCTTGGATCAATAATCAGTACCCTTGCTACCAGCAGTCAGAAAATCAAGAGACATACTGCACTGGGAAAATCTGAAGTCAGGGACTTCTCCAAATTACTGAGGAGCAATGAGGTTAGCTTGAAGACTAAGGTGTACCAGACTCAGGCCATGGTGTTATCAATCATCTGCTATGTATCAGAGAGCTGCATAATGAACAAGGATGACAGAAGAACTGATGTCTTTGAGTTGTGGTATTGGAGAAGTATACAGAATATCCCATACACTGCCAAAGGAACAAACAGATATGTCTTTGAGAAAGTTAAACCAGAAGCAAAGATAATGAAGCTTTGTCTCATCTTCTTCACTGTCTACAAACAAGCAAGACTGTGGCATCTGCATAGTGCAGGTGTTGATGAGTCTCCCTCCAGTCCTGATGCCACATTCTTCTTCAGAGAGTGAAGCTTCAGGAATGATTTGCTCAGCATACATATTGAATAGGTATGGAGAAAAGATATGACCCTGATGCACACCTGTCCTGATAACCATACTCAAGAGTCATATCCTTTATTTTGTGCACGTGTCTAAGAGGGGACCTCAAGATAGTTTTGGTTCAGAGTTTAAAGATAATCTCAAAGTGTTGGTCTCAAGGAGTCTGTAGTCTCAGTATGGTTATCAGGACTGGAGGGAGACTCATCAACAACTGCACTATGCAGATGCCACAATCTTGCTTGTAGACAGTGAAGAAGATGTAAAACCACTTACTGCAAAACACTTACATGCCTTCAGCATGGGTCACATTTCAACACCAAGAAAAAAAAAAATAATCACCACCATCACCACTAGTTATAGCATCAATGATATAAGGAGAAAAGACTGAATTTGTGAACTTACCTGAATTCTTCATCTTACCTGAATCCACAATTAACATTCATGGTAGCAGCAGTTAAGATATCAGGACTTACACTGGAAGAATATGTTATCAATGACCTCTTTGAAGTTCTAAAGAGCAAAAATATCAGTTTAATGACAAAGGTGCACCTAATCCAAGCCATGGTATTTTCAATTACCTTCTATGCTTCTGAGAGTTGGACAATGAATAAGGACGACAGAAGAACTGATGCCTTTGAACTATAGTGTTGGCAAACAGAATTTAATACACCATGGACAGTCAAAAGAACACTCTTGTCCTGAAGGAAGTGTAACATTTTAGCCAGAAGGATACAGAAAAGGAGATGTGGTCAGACTGGCAGTTCAATCTGATAGCAGAAGCTAGTTCTTTCATTGAGATGGAGAGTCTGAAAGGACCAGAAGTATAGACAATGATTTGAAGGGAAATTGTGGAAGACCTCAGAGTCATGGAAGACAAAAAATCACCAATGAAATCAGGATGATGCCAACTATTAAATGCCCAACACAAAGTGACACCAGTGGGAATACTGTTGTTGAGTGCCGTCAAGCCAGAACTGACTCAGAGATGACCCTCCACCGGGTTTTTAGAGGCAGTAAATCAACTGCTCATTCTTTTCTTACAGAGTGACTTGAACCACGTGCCTTTGGGATTGCCAAACAGCTTCTTACCATCAAAGGGAATGGAGAGTGGAAATCTGCAGGTCCTCCTCCATAAAACACAAGGTCAGGTTGAGCTCAGTGGTGTCCTTACTCAGTGGCTGGCCAGATGCACTCCCAGCTGTCCCAGTTCTTGGCTCTGCATTCCTGACCTGTGCCGCCAAAAGGGTGGTCCACAGCAGATTTATTATTCAGAAAAGTACTTTCAACAAACAACAAACATGGAAAGAGGCAGTTTTGGAGCTAGGCATGTCATGTTACTCAGAGAATTTTCCAAACAGTACCTAAAACCCACCCAATGTCTGAAAAGGAGTGGAGGAGACTTGGTGTTCAGCAGCATCTAGGACAGATGCACTACATGATTCATGAGCTGAAACCATATATTCTCCACTTTAGAAAACCTCTTCCTAAAGATCAACCTCAGATGAGTATCTGAGGCTTGCCAGTGGCATCTTTTTCAAATTTCATGTATATGTGTGTATATATGGTAATATTCAGTGAATCCCTGAAAAATGTACAAGTCATTCATCCATACCTGTACATGAGCTGTATTCTTCACATCAACAGAGCTCAGTTAAATGTTAAGTGTCGAGTCGTTGACAACTCATAAGGACCCTATAAACAAAAGACCTGGACACTTGTATAATTTTCATTGTTTCTCCAAGTTCATAGAGTTTCAGGAGGCAAGCTATTTTGGAAGTGGATGCCACTCCTGCTTCCAAGCTTGTTTGAATTGGGGAGCTCCCCCAAACACTGTCCACCATGGGTGACCATTATCGCATTTGACACATCAGCATCACAGTGTTCAGCATCACAGCAACCACGAGTTACCTCTGTACAGCAATGCACAGACCAGTGCCATACCACTTTTGACTAAAAACAAAACCAGGGCGGAAAGCCGCAGATTAAAATCACCCACCTCTGGCTTGATAGCATCACTTTCTGTCCACTAGGTCAACAGAGCTCTCTCTACATTGTACTGGACAGAAATTGATGCTACCAAGCCAAAGGAGGGTCTTATATTTATAAGAGCTTGTATTTATAAGAGATATGTGCAGCAGCCCATTTCCATAAGGACTTAGTCCTGGAAAGCCTATCAGCTGGTTCCATTCTTTCCCACAGGATTGCTAGAAACTGGAATCAACTTGATGGCAGTAGGTGGGAAATGGTATACTCAACTTCCATTCTCAAATAACACCGCTTTTCACTTAACAACCTGGTCTCTGGAACCTAACCAGGTGGCTAAGTAAGAAGAGCAGGTACTCACACTTGGTTAAAAGGTTGAAACAGTCTAAACATCCTTCACCAGATGAATGGATAAACAAAAAGTAGTATACACATAGAAGGGAATATTACTCTGCTGTAAAAGAGAAATGAAGTTCTAACAGATTCTGCAATATCAAACCTTGAAAACACTGTAGCTGAGTGGAGCTGTCGTTGATTGTTAGGTGCTGAGTCAAGTATGAGCCACAGCAACTCTATGAACAGTCAACCTGAACTCTGCTCTGTGTCATCCTCTTCTGTGACACACTAGAGCCCTTTGCTGAAGTCACCGTGTGCTATCACACTTCGGCTCTTTTAGCTGATGCTCCATCTTTCCAAGCATGATGTCTCTCTCAAAGGAATAACCTCATCTAGCAACATGTCCAAAGTAACAAACACAAAGCTTCATCTTTGCCTCGAGCGAGCACGCTGGCTGCACCTTTTCCAAGATCTAGCTGGGTTTTTTGGCAGACCATGGAATATTTAGTATTCTTCTGAATCAAGCATACTTTACTCTTCAAACTGATACCATTACTCTTCACCATCCTGGAAAGGTCCCTGGCAGTAGACTTGCCCACTGTAATACATCTCCTGATTTCCTGACTGCTCACAAAAAGGGTATTGATTGTTGATCCAAGCAAGATTAAATCATTAACAGCTTTAATCCTTTCTCCACCTTTCATAATGCTGTTAGTCCTTTGGTGAACACCTTTTTTTCTTGATGATGAGACATCAGATGATAATCCATGTTGAAGGCTATAATCCTTGATCTTCTGCAGCAAGCACTTCATATCCTCCTTACTTTCAGCAAGTTGGGTCATCTGCAAAATGCAGGTTGTCGATGACTCTTTGTCCAATCTTGATGCCACTCTCCTTTTCCTAGAGTCCAGCTTTGTGAATTATTTGTTCCTCATACAGATTCAGTAGAGAAAAGATACAACCCTGACACACACCCTTCCTGATCTTAAACAATGCAGTGTTCCCTTGCTCCATTTGGACTTCTTAATCAAAGTATAGATTTCACATGAGTACAATTAAGTGTTCTGGGATTTCCATTCTTTTAAATGTTAGCCATAATTTGTTGTAATCCAGGCTGTCAAATGTCTTTGCACAGTCAATAAAGCACAAATGGCCATTCTTCTGGTATTCTCTGTTTTCAGCCAGTATCCTTCTGACATCAGCAATGATATCCCTGGTGCTGTGGTCTCCTCTAAACTCAGCTTGAACTTCTGCCAGTTCTTTGTCAAGGTACTGCTCTCGCTATTTTTTAATAATCTCAGGCAATATTTTGCTGCTTCTTGTTATGTGCAGTCGAGTCGTTTGCGACTCATAGTGACCCTAGGTACAAGAGCCCGAAACTCTGCTCTATCCTGTGCCAACCTTGCCATCTCTGACACACTCATTCCCACCACCCCAATCACAGAATCAATCTATCTCGTTGAGGGTCTTCCTCTCCTGCACCGCCCCTTCACTCTCCCAAACATGATGTCCCTCTCCAAGTAGCAGTCCCTCCTTGCAACATGCCCAAAGTATGTCAGACAGAGCTTCAGAATCCTTGACTCCAAGGAACAGCCTCTCCAGGACAAACCTGTTTGTTCTCCTAGCAGTCCATGGTATATTCAACACTCTTCTCCAGCACCACAGCTGGGCATCAATTATCTTTCTATCATCCCTAGTCACTGCCCAACTCTCTGATGCATAGCACGTAATTGCGAAGATTATAGCCTATTTTGCTTGCATATTATATTAATGGTATTGTTTGACAATTTCCACCTACTGCTGGATCACCATTCCTGAGAATGGAGAAAAATATGGATATCTTCCAGTCAGTTGGCTAGGTAGCTGTCCTCCAAATTTCCTGACATTGGTGAGCACATCCAAGGATGCATCTGCTAGTGGAAACATGTCAACTGGTATTTCATCAATTTCTGGGGCTTTTTTTTCCTCCAATACTTTCAGTGCAGCTTGAACTTCATCCTTCATTATCAATGGCTCTTGTTTATATAGTACTGCCATAAACTTTTCAGTGTCAACTAATTCTCTTTGGTACAGTAATTCTGTACATTCCGTCTTCTTTTGATGCTTCCTGGATTATTCAAGATTGTATCTGAAGCATTTCTCAGTATTAAAACTCAGACTTAAATTTTTTCAGTTCTTTCGGCTTGAGAAACATCAAGTAAGTTATTCCCTTTTCATTCTCTGCCTCCAGCTCTTTGCACATTTCACTATAATATTATGCTTTATCTTCTCAAAGTGCACTTTGAAATCTTCTGTTCAACTCTTTTACTTCAACATCTCTTTCTTTTGTTTTGGCTTCTTGAAGATGTAATGCAAACTTTATAGTCTCTTATGACATTCATTTTGGTTTTTCTTCCTCCTATTCTTTGAAATTACCTTTTGCTCTCTTCGTGGATGATATATCTGATGTCCTCCCACAGTTCCTCTGGTCTTCAATCATTAGTATTCAATGCCTCAAATCTCTTCTTAATTCTTAAACTCATCTGGGATAGATTCAAGGTCCTATTTTGGTTCCTGAAGACTAGTTTTCATTTTCTTCAGCTTCAATGTAAACTTGCACATGAGTAATTGATGGTCTGTTCCATAATATGAGTAACTCGCAGATATGCACTACACAGCTTTGGGGTGACAGCTTAATTCCTTACCACTAAGCCACCAGAGCTCCATATATGCATATATGTCTCTGTTGTTGTTGATGTCTCTGTTGTTGTTGTTGTTGTGTGCTGTCAAGTCGTTTGTGACGCATAGCAACCCTATGTACAACAGTCCTAAACTCTGCTCTGTCATGTGCCAATCGCACTGTCTCTGACACTCCCATCCCAATTACCCCAGTCACTGAATCAATCCACCTCATAGAGGGCCTTGCCCACCTGCACTGTCCCTCCATCTTCCCAAGCATGCTGTCCTTTTCCAAGGACCGGTCTCTCCTCACAACATGTCCAAAGTATGCTAGACGGAGTCTCAGAATCCTTGCCTCCAAGGAGCCACCCAGTTTAACCCTTTCCAGGATGAATCTGTTTGTTTTCCTAGCAGTCCACGGTACTCTCAATACTCTTCTCCAGCACCACAGCTCAAAGGCATCAATTCTCCTTCTATCCTTAGTCACTGTCCAACTCTTTGATGCATAACAAGTGATAGCAACGACCTGTGTCAGACAAACCTTAGTCTCCAGAGAGATACCACTGCACTTCAGTACTTTGGAGAGGTCTCTAACAGCAGACTTTCCCATCGCAATATGTCTTTTCATTTCCTGACTACTGGTGCCAAGAGTGTTGACTGTGGAGCCAAGTAAACTAAAGCTGTGAACAATCTCAATCTCTTCTGATGCTGCCAATTGGTCCAGTGGCGCGAATCTTTGTCTTCTTGACACTGAGCCTCAATCCATATTGGAGGATGGAGTCTTTGACCCTCTGCAGCCAAGTGCTTCAGGTCGTCCTCAGTTCCAACAAGCAGGGTTGTGTCATCTGCATAATCCAGACTGCTGATAGATCTTCCACCAATCTTGACCCCACATTTCTCCTCATAGAGCCCAGACTCCCGGATAACCTATTCTGCATACAGGCTGAAAAGGTATGGAGACAGGACCCATCTCTGGTGTACACCCTTCCCAATTTTGAACCATGCAGTGTTCCCTTGCTCTGTTCTGATGACTGCCTCTTGGTCCAAGTATAGGTTTCACATTAGCATGATCAAGTGTTCCGGGATTCCCAATCTT
>NW_006399969.1:5209972-5211472 GCF_000299155.1 Elephantulus edwardii
CCTAGCAACATGCCCAAGCATGTGAGGCCACGCTTCATCATTCTTGTCTCCAAAGAGCACTCCAGCAGCACCATCTCTAAGACGTATCTGTTTATTTTCTTGGCCATCCATGAAATGGTCAGTGCTCTTCTCCAACGCCACAGATCAAAGGCATCAAATCTTTTTCTGTCATCCTTATTCATCGTCCAGCTCTCAGACGCACACTAAATGATCAGGAAGACCAAGGCCTGAATCAGACACACCTTAGTCCTAAAACTGACATCATAACTCCTCAATAATTTGGAGATGTCTCTACCTGCAGATTTTCCCTGTGCAATGTATCTCCTTATTTCCTGAATGCTCATACCAAGCAAGATGAAGCTACTGACAGTTTCAATCTCCTCTCTACCCATCATTATGCTATTTATTGGTCCAGTGGTTAAGAATCTTTGTTTTCTTGACACTGAGATGCTAGGAGGAGTTATTCCTTGGAGAGGGATATGATGCTCAGAAAGATAGAGGGTTGGTGAAGAAGAGGAAGACCCATGACCAGGTGAGTTAACATGGTGACTGCCACAAAGGGCTCTTATGTGTCAGGAAGTGGGAGGATGGTGCAGGATAGAGCAGGGCTCAGATCTTTTGTTCACAGGGTCACTATGAGTCATACTCAACTCAATGGTACCTAACAACAAACCTTACAACATACCTAACACTATGTTCTATCTGATATGAATTAAAATCAATCCTGAAATTTTATCCATGCTATCATTCAGAGCCACTGGTGGATTGAAACTACCACAAACTGTCTTTGAATTTATAGCATAATTATCTACAGACTGCACCATCATAGCTCCAAGATAACTTTTTTCCCAACCACATAAATGAGGACTATAGTCATGGAACCTACCAGACAGAATATACAGGAATCAAACTAACATCTGTGAAAACCAAAAAATGGAGAATGTCCAAATCATCACTCCAAACAAGGCTGGGTCAATTGCAGAACAAATCAACTACTCATATTCAAGGTGAAGCTGAAAAACATTAAAAAAAGCCCATATCAAAGTATAGCCTTTGAGGATATTACATCTGAATTTAAAGATCATCTCAAAAGTCTATGTGAGGGCTCTCCTCCATATTTCAAGTTGTGAGGTCCATATCTTTGGGAGTAACTTTCAAATAAATTTACATATATATATAATAGCATTGAACACTAATGATAACAGATCATAAAAGTCATGGAATAACATCCAAGTCACCAGAGACTTAGAAAGCAGACAGTATATAAAAAAGAGGAAAGGGTGGAGGAAAGGTCAAAATAGATGACAGAAGTAACTCTGAAACTTATTCCTAAATGTAGAGTGTTTTTCTTGTTGTTATGTGCCATCGAATCCCCGGCAACTCATAGCAACCCTATGTACAACAACCCTAAACCCTGCTCTATCCTGTGCCAATCTCTGAATCAATCCATCTCATAGAGGGTCTTCCTTTCCTGCACTGTCCCTCCACCCTCCCAGGCAT
>NW_006399969.1:5212382-5215001 GCF_000299155.1 Elephantulus edwardii
TAAGACACAGACAGACATTCCTCTGGTACTCCCTGCTTTTAGCCAAGATTCATCTTATATGAGCTACAATATGGCTAGTAACATGTCCCTTTCTAAATCTAGTCTGCACTTCTGGCAGTTCTCTGTTGATGTGCTCTTCCAGTCATGTTTGGATAATCTTCAGCAGAATATTGCTTGCATGTGATATTAATGATATTGTTTAATAATTTCCACACTCTGTTGGATCACCTTTCTTTGGAATGGGGACAAATATAGACCTCTTCCAGTCTGTTGGTGAGGTGGTTGTCCTGCAGATTTCTTGGCACAATTTGGTGAGCACATCTAGGGCAGTATCTGTTAGCTGAAATATGTCAATTGATAAACCATCAATTCCTTGGGCCTTATTTTTTGCCAATTCTTTCTAAGCAGCTTGAACTTCCTCCTTCATCACCACAGGCTCTTGCTCATATATTGTTTGAAATTCTTCTGTGTCTGCCAATTTCTTCTGGTACAATGACTCTGTATACTCTTTCCATCTTCTTTTAATACTTTCTGGATCATTTAATATTCTGCCCAAAGCATCCTTAAGTATTGCAACTAGAGATTTGAATTTGTTCTTCAGTTCCTTCAGCTTAAGAAATGCTGAGTGAGTTCTGTCCTTTTGATTTTCTGACTCCAGCTCCTTGCACATGTCACTGTAATATTTGTCTTCCCATGCTACCTTTTGAATACAGAGTAGCTTTAAAAAAATGGAAGAAATACAGAGCTCTGGTGGCCTAGTGGCAAGAAGCTGTGCTGCAATCCTGGAGGTACGTGGTTCAAATCCACCAGATGCTCCACTGGAGAAGGAGAGGCAATCTCCTCCTGTCCCGGTCAGATTCTATTTGATGATACACACCTTGCCCCCCCAAAAAAAACCCAATAAAAAAATGGAAATTTAAAAAAATGGAAGAAATCATGAAAAAGCTGAAGAAAAGGTTTGAGAGGGTGCTATAGAAGACAAAGTATTATAATGAGATGTTGCAAAAACTTAAATTTAGAAAGACAAAAGTGAAAGAAATTATGACAAACTTTTTACAAAAGTAAAAGAAATTATGGAAACAGTGAGAAATTCTGGTGGCAAAATCACTGAACAATGCAGGAAGCTTCAAAAAATAATGGAAAAATACACAGTAAGAACTGATTAACTCCAACCATTTCAAAAGGTGGCATATCGTCCAGTCCAACTACATTACAAGCACTGGAAAACCCAAGATTTCAGGGACTGGTGGAATATCAACTGAAACATAAAAAACCAAATGAAATGCTTGAAGCCCTCATTCATTTGTGCATAGAAATGTGGAAGACAAACAGCTGGCTAACCAAATGGAAGAGATTCATATTTGTGCTCATTCCAAAGAAAGATGATCCAATAAAATGAGTTTATTTGTTGGAGATAATTAAAAACCATTTCAGCAGTACATCATCAGAGAACTGTCAAAAATTAAAGCTGGACTCCAAAGAGGACATAGGGAGAGGGATATAATTGCTGATGTCAAATCAATTTTGGCTTAGCAGAGAACACTAGAAAAAAATTTTTTTTAAACCTGTGTTTTATGGATTGTACAAAGCCGTTCAATTTTGTGAACCCTAACAAATTACAGGTATCAGAACACTTAATTATGCTCAAGAGGAGCCTATTAAAAGACTAAGAGAACAAAAGACCTGGCATAGTTTAAAATCAAGAAAGGTGGTAAGTCTTCACCATACATAATCTGTATGCTGAGCAAATAACCACAGAAGTGGCCACTATGAAGAAGAACGCAGAATCCAAGACTGGAGAAGTGTCTTCTGGGTAGGATGACACACTAACACTTGTGCAAGTCCAGCCTTTCTACAAGGAAGACACAAGAAAACAAAGATAACACACAGACATGGCTAATTCTGGAACTCAGGTCTGGCGGCGCAGCTTATTACCATCAGGCCACCAGAGCTTCCAGGTGGGACAGACATTAAAGAATTTTATACCCCTCTCCGTTTGGGGTTTCCTATTTCCATTTACTGTCCAAGCTTGTTTCTTAAGTGTACCTACTGTTTTTTGTTTTCTTGTATTTCTTTCTCCCATCTGTTAACAGACAGCAACGATATTCAGCCACATATACACATGCAGGCTCACCCATTAGGTACCACCACACACTGGCACCTGTTCCATTTGAGCCGTGGTGTTGGAGAAGAGTACTCAATATACCATGGACTGCTAAGAGAACAAGTTTGTCCTAGAGAGGCAGCAACCAAAACCCACCCAGGCTGCCCTCAGCTGCTCAAGACAAATAGTGAAGTGAGAACACAGCACCAACCTCTACAAAACCCTCCAGCAGACAGGAAGAAACAGTAAGAATCACTCACTAGCAAGTGACACAACACACAAACAGAGCTCAATTTGATGTAATAATATTATAAATAATAATCTCTGATGGGCTAGTGGTAAGAAACTGCACTGCAATCCCAAAGGCATGCAGTTCCAATCTACTAGCTTCTCCATGGGAGAAGCGTGGACAGCCTTTTCCTATTTGATTCACTGCCTCTGAAAACATGCTGCAGGGTTAATTATAGCTCGAGTTTGACTCAACAGCACACAAAAACAACATCATAATAATACAA
>NW_006399969.1:5216371-5226625 GCF_000299155.1 Elephantulus edwardii
GCCGCCTGCGCCCTCTCCCGCCCGCCCGCCAGCCCCCCCTCGCCTTCCAGCCCACCCCTATTGTTCCGCCCCCCGCCTCTTGCTCTTCCCCTTCCCACCTGCTCCCCTTTCCCCCCTCAGTCGCCTTGCACCTGCAGTTTTGTTTTTCACCCTCACCTGTGACCAAAGACTTGACCACTCAAAGTCCAGCTCAACAGAACACAGCTCGACATGGACACTGGTGTGATTGAAGGTGGATTAAATGTCACTCTCACCATCCGGCTACTTATGCATGGAAAGGAAGTTGGCAGTATCATCGGAAAGAAAGGAGAATCTGTTAAGAAGATGCCTGAAGAGAGTGGTGCATGTATCAACGTCTCAGAAGGGAATTGTTCTGAGAGAATTATCACTTTGGCTGGACCCACTAATGCCATCTTTAAAGGCTTTGCTATGATCATTGACAAACTGGAAGAGGATATTAGCAGCTCTATGACCAATAGCACAGCTGCCAGTAGACCCCCAGTAACCCTGAGGCTGGTGGTTCCTGCTAGTCAGTGTGGCTCTCTCACTGGAAAAGGTGGTTGCAAGATCAAGGAAATACAAGAGAGTACGGGGGCTCAGGTCCAGGTGGCGGGGGATATGCTTCTCAACTCAACTGAGCGGGCCATCACTACCGCTGGCATTCCGCAATCCATCATTGGGTGTGTCAAACAGATCTGCGTGGTCATGTTGGAGACTCTCTTCCAGTCCCCCCTGAAGGGCGTGACCATCCTGTACCGGCCCAAGCCGTCCAGTTCTCCAGTCATCTTTGCAGGTGGTCAGGACAGGTACAGCACAGGCAGCGACAGTGCGAGCTTTCCCCACACCACCCCGTCCATGTGCCTCAACCCTGACCTGGAGGGACCACCTCTAGAGGCCTATACCATTCAAGGACAGTATGCCATTCCACAGCCAGATTTGACAAAGCTGCATCAGTTGGCAATGCAACAGTCTCATTTTCCTATGACGCATGGCAACACCGGATTCAGTGGCATTGAATTTAAGCTCTCCAGAGGTCAAAGGCTATTGGGCAGGTTTGGATGCATCTGCTCAGACTACTTCTCATGAACTCACCATTCCAAATTATTTGATTGGCTGCATAATCGGGCATCAAGGCGCCAAAATCAATGAGATCCATCAGATGTCTGGGGCGCAGATCAAAACTGCGAACCCAGTGGAAGGATCTACTGATAGGCAGGTTACCATCACTGGATCTGCTGCCAGCATTAGCCTGGCTCAGTATCTAATCAATGTCAGGCTTTCCTCGGAGACGGGTGGCATGGGGAGCAGCTAGAACAATGCAGATTCATCCATAATCCCTTTCTGCTGTTCACCACCACCCATGATCCATCTGTGTAGTTTCTGAACAGTCAGCGATTCCAGGTTTTAAATAGTTTGTAAATTTTCAGTTTCTACACTTTATCATCCACTCATGATTTTTTAATTAAAGCGTTTTAATTCCTTTCTCTGTTCAGCTGTTGATGCTGAGATCTATATTTAGTTTTATAAGCTTCTACCTGTTTTGGTTGTTTTGTTTTTGGGGGTTTTTTCTCATGAAATTTTTTCCTGTTTGTCATGGATATGTAAGAGTGGAATATTAATACATTTCAGTTTAGTTCTGTAATGTCAGGAATTTAAAAAAAATTAAAGGATGGACTGGAGCTTTTCCTTTGTGAATAGAAAGTGGATGCCACAGTGGAAAAAAAAAAGAATGGGAGTCCTGGAGCATATAATTGTGCTCATGCGAAACCTACATCTGGACCAGGAGACTGTTGTGTGAACAGAGCAGGGAAACACTGCATGGTTTAAAATTGAGAAGGGGGTGCATCAGGGTTGTATTCTTTTTCCATACCTATTTAATCTGTATGCTGAGAAAATTATTCAAGAAGCTGGACTCTATGAAGAGGAAAGACGTCAGGATTGGAGGGAGATTCATCAATAACTTGCATTATGCAGATGACACAACTTTGCTTGCTGAAACTGAGAAGGACATGAAGCACCTGTTGCAGAAAATCAAAGAATGCAGCCTTCAATATGGATTGCATCCCAAAGTCAAGAAAATAAAGATTGTGTAACAAGGAATGAATTTTTTAGAGAGAAAAGCAAATGAGGGGAAGGGGACGGAGGAAAATGTGCAACAATGAATGAATGGAAATCCAAGTTTTCTGTAAATTTTAGTTAAAGTCACAATAAAAAAATATATTTTAAAAAAAAAAAGGAAACAAAGATTCTTACCACTGGACCAATAGGCAACATCATGATGGATGGAGAAGGGACTGAAAATGTCAACAACTTCATCTTGTTTGGATCCACAATTAACATCCTTGATACCAGCAGTCAAGAAATAAGGAGACAAACTGCACTGGGAAAATCTGCCATTAGGGAGCTCTACAAATTATTGAGCAGTAATGATGTCAGTTTGAGGACTAAGGTGTGTCTGATTCAAGCCATGGTCTTTCTGATCACTTGCTATACATCTGAGAGGTGGACAGTGAATAAGGATGACAGACTGAAGAACTTTATGATGACTTTGAGATGTGATGTTGGAGAATAGCACTTAACAGTCCATGGATGGACAGGAGAACAAACAGATGTGTCTTGGAGCAGGTGCAGCCAGAGTGCTCATTGGAGGGAAGGATGATGAGGCTTTACCTTACATATTTTGGGCATGTTGCTAGGAAGGGCTATTCCTTGGAAAAGCACATGATGCTAGGAAAGGTGGAAGGTCGTCAAAGGAGAGGAAGACACTCAACCAAGTGGACTGACATGATGACTGCTGCAAGGAGCTCTGTGTGTCACGAAGTATGAGGATGACACAGGACAGAACAAGATTCAGATCTTTTATTCACAGGGTCACTATAAGTCATACTCGACTCAACAGCACTTAAAAACAACAGTAACAAGAATATATAATGCAAAAATCATAACCTAACAATATGCATCATAATAATACAAAAATGACAGCGCTGCAGTGCCTCACAGGCAACAGATAACTAGTGCTGCTATTTTAGTGTACCATTAAGTTAGAACCAGTCCATACAGGATGCTCCAGGAAGTTTTCAGTGGCAGTAAATCACACAGATTGGCTATGCATCTCCCTCTAAGATGGTGGTAGATTTGAACCGCATACTTTTGCATTGTGAGTGCAATTCCTTAGCACTAAGTCATTACTACACCAGTTCAAAAACACTCCGATGAGATTTAACAATAAATAAAATTATTAGAACAAGAAAATCTTTCAGATGAAGAAACGTTATTGGAACTCCCCGGTAAGTAATTCAAAGAATGAGATTTTGGTGTCTTCAAGGGATTGAAAAAAAAATTTTTTTTAAGTAACAAAGAATACAAGAACAGACAAAAATTGATTGAAAACTAGAAGCAATAAAAAAATCTGTAAATTAAAATTCAAGACATTAAGACTAAAATTTCAGATGTAGATAACACAGTGGTAGTAACAAAGAGCTGACTTGAAGAAACGGAGAATAGATTTAGTAAATGAGAAGAAAAATTCTTCAATACTAATCTACTAAAGAAGCAATCAGAAAATGAGGAAGAAAAATGAAGACAGCATAAGAATAATGTGGAAAAATATATAAAAGACTAACTTAAATGTAACTATAAGCCCAAATCAGGAAAGAAAAAGTATAGAAGAAATTTTTGAAGATTCACTGGGGGGGGAAAAAAACCCCAAATTATTTACAAAAGCAGAAAACAAACACTCAAAGAGCAAAGCAAACTCTAAACAGCATTGACCGCAAATGGAAAAAAACCCAAGATGTATCATGAACAAATTTTCCAAAATTAAAGAATACTGAAAACAGCTTAAGAAAAACAAAGGGTCACTTACAAAGGAGAAAGAACAAATAACCTTTCTCAGCAGAAACTATATAGTCAAGAACGCAAATGGAAGGCAGCTATAAAACTGAAAAGAAAAACTTGAAAACTAAGAATTCTATACCCATCAAAACTATCCCTCAAATATGATTATCTCCAGATAAAGAGAAACTAAGGAGATCGGTGAAAACTACACCAGCACAACAAGACAGAACAGAAATGCTTTGGAGAAGAAAAACTAAAATTAACATACATGACAACATCATTCAAAACCTGACCCAGACAAAGAAACAAAAAAAGGATAAAATTAATTATAACACTAAAAATAACCAGAGGTATCAATCGGTAAATGAGGAAATCACAAGGCAAAAGGAGAGTACAAGTCATGTAGTAATAAAACATATATAGAAAGGAATCAAAGAGATTTCAAGATGAACTCTTTAAGATTTAGGGTAGTCTTCAAAAAAAAAGATTTAGGGTAATAAAATCAATAATTTAAGATTATTGTTGTTAGGTGCTGTCGAGTTGACTATGACTCATAGTGACCCTATGAACAAAAGACCTGAACCCTGTTCTATCCTGTGCCATCCTCACACTTCCTGACACACAAGAGCCTGTTGTTGCAGTCACCCTTACCCTTCCCAGCATCATGTCCCTCTCCAAGGAACATACCTCCTAGCCACATACCCAAAGTATGTGAGGCAAAGCCTCATCATTCTTGCCTCCAACGAGCACTCCAGCTGCACCCTCTCGAAGACTCATCTGTCTGTTCTTTTGGCTGTCCAGCAATGTTCAGTGCTCTTCTCCAACACCGCAGTGCAAAGGTGTCAATTCTTTTCCTGCCATCCTTAATCTTTTCCCAGCTCTCAAATGCACAGTAAGTAATTAGGAAGATTATGGCCTGAATGAGAGGCATCTTGGTCCTCAAACTGAAAACATTACTCCTCAAAAATTAGTAGAGGTCCTTCACTGCAGATTTTCCCAGTTCAATGCACCTCCTTATTTCCTGACTACTGGTACCAAAGGTGTTAATTGTGGATCCAAGAAAGATGAAGCTGTTGACAGTTTCAATCTCTTTTCCATCCATCATGATGTTGCCTTAATCCAGTCGTAAGAATCATTTGTTTTCCTGACAATGAGATGCAATCCATATGGAAAGTTTCACTCCTTGATCTTCTGCAACGAGTGCTTCAAGTCCTCAAAACAAAAAGAGTAAACCCAAAAATATTTGGTAAACACCAATACAACAGCAATGAAGGAAAATGGAAGAAACACCATAAACAAAATGAAATTAGCACCGAAAAAAAAACCCAAAAACAAAACCCCCCAAAACCAAAAAACTACTGATGGAAAGATAAATTATACCATAAAAAATAAAGAAGGACCACCCATCAATACAAGAGACACAGACGACAAAGACTAAATCTGAAAGGTAATAAAAATATATCCGGGGGAAAAGATATCCAGCAAATGATAACCAAAAAGTTTAGAGTGGCAATATTCATTGCTAATAACATGGACTTTTCAAGACAAAAACTAGCTTAAGAGATAAAGTATATGTAATGATCAAAGGGGCAAAGCGAACAAGAGGACATAACCGTAATATGCACTCAATGGTAGAGCTGCAAGACACATAAATCAACCTTTAACAATTTGGAGAATTATAACTCCAGAAAAATAAGGTTGTTGTGTACCTTTGAATCAGAACTGACCCAGAATTAATCATTCAGTAGGCTTCCAGAAGCTGTAAATCTCACAGAAGACTGCCAGCCCTTCTCCCAAGGAGCTGCTGGAGAGTTCTATCATTGACCTTCTTGTTAGTAACTCAATGCTTTACCATCAATTTATTCTACCCATAATAGTTTTGCACACCGTGGAGATGAAACTAACCAATAGCTGACCTCCAACGGGTGTTCAGGGACAGTAAATCATATGGGAAGAGATTGCCCACCATTCTCCCATGGACAGCTGGTAGATTCGAACTGCTTTCATCTGAGACTGCAGCACAGTTTACCACTAGACCACCAAAGTGCTCTATCTATCTAGTGTTCCACAATTACTTCATGAATTAAAGCCTGACAGGAAAAGATACAGGGGGGGGGGGTGGCGGGAAATACCTCAAGTATCTTTAAAAACACACATTTACCCTGAAGGAACTACTTTAACTCCTTAGCTAACATTTTGGCATGTATGCTACTTATCAATCCACCTTAGCCCAACAGTATGGTAAAATACAGTATCTGTCATTCAAAATTCAAACTCATTGTCTTAGAACAGGAACCGAGCTCCCTTTAATATCTACAGAGTTCTTAAATAACAGTTGCTTCCAAATGAATCCCAATTCTGTTCCACAGGGCTGCAAAGCTGTCATGTCTGCAAAACACTGCGAAGCTTTTCTCCTGAGATAACTGTGGGTGGGTTCAAGCTACCAATCAAGCACTGAGCTGTGTGCACAACCTTCCTTGTGTTCAGTTATTCTTTTTCCTTTCAAGAAATCAGGATCCCTTTTTTCAAGAAAGCAATGCAGTATGTTCCAGAATGACCTAGACAAGTATTTCATAAGCAGATTCCCTCTGGAACCACTTTCTAGATAATATTCCAACAGAGCTGCTTGGTGGCACAGTGGTTGAACTGCTCGGCCGAAAGGTTCCTTGGTTCGATCCCAGTAGCTGCTCCAAGGGAGAAAGATATGGCAGTCTGTTCCCAAAATGATCTACAGCCTTGGGAACTCTAAGAAAGGGCTTCACTTTCAACAGGGCTGGTTTATTGGTTTTAACACAACAGAGAATATAACCCAAAGAAAAGGGAAATAACTTTGGTTTTTATACTACAGATTCCTCTCATCTAGCCCCAGGTGTGCACCAAAAACTTAGAAGAACCTGAGACACTGCAGACAGAGTAACAAATAGCCCGACCAGGGCCCTCATGTTTTCCATACTCAGCTGACTACCTGATCTATAAGGAGCTGTTGAGAAACGAATGTTAAGTGCTCACCTGCTAAAAAGATTACTGCAGGTGGAACTAACTCACTCTGCGGCTCAGCAGAGAGATAAATTAAGTTGGCTGTGCTTTCCTAGGGGTCACATCCTGGGAAACCCTAGGGACAGTCTGTACTACTGTCATTTGGGTCACTTATGAGTCAAGAGACTTGGCACAGGTTCCCCATGAGTGCAAAGAGTTGCACATACAGTTGCAAACTGCTGCAGCACCTAGCCGAGCTCTGGCACTGTCACATGGATAGTTTTGACCTCACCCCGGGAAAGAGGGCTGCCCCCCAAGTCTGTTTCTTCAACCAGGCCTGCCCCAAAGCACAGAACCCCACCTGAGAAGCTGGGTGCTGTGAGCTGGCGCGGCACCGGGGGTTGGGGTGGGAGGGCAGCATCAGAGTCTGCGCGCACAAAGCAGTGCCCACGACCACCAAGCAGGTGCTGGGGGCGGGGCGGGGGGGCAGACACCCCATCAAGGGAGTTGAAAAGGGATGACGCGGTCAGGGGACGCAGGAGTCCCAGACAGGTGACCTCGCAGGTGATCCCGCAGGCAAAGGGCGCTGGCCAAGTGTGGGGGCCTCTCGCGCGGGTCGAGCGCCTGCGTCCTTACCGGCCGCCAAGGGGGTCCGGCGTCTTGACTCCCGGTACCACCCCGAATGCCGCACTCCGAGCGAAGCCCGCGCCGCCACACGGCCTCCACACGAGCGCCCGCTGCGGCCTCTGATTGGCTACTAGATCATGGATCTCTGCTTGGCTCCAAGCCCTCAGGCCTCTGGTTGGCTGTTAGCTCACGGCCTCTGATTGGCTGCTAGCCATGGAGTGCCTGGAGATGCGTGCGTGCGCTTCAGCGCCCCTGGCGGCGACTTTTGTGGCGGCACAAGCTGCTGTGACCCTGGCAAAGAGGGCTCATGGCCATCACTCAGGGCTTATGGCAGACTTCCCAGAGGCACAAGGCTATATCTGGCCACCTGGAGGTCAGTTCCATTGCCCTCAGGTGTCACTACATCCGCCACCTTAAGGAACTGGAAATAGCCCTTGGGTCTTGCCACAAAGCCAATCTGCAGCCCACACATACTCTGTTGTAATCAGGATTTGTTACTTTGGCCTGATGACCATGCCACCCAGTTTCTGACAAAAACCAGACCAACTGTCATGGAGATGATAGATGGAGAAAAGATTGAAACAGTCAACAACTTCATCTTACTTGAATCCACAATTAACACCTCTGATACCAGCAGTCAGGAAATTAGAAGACATACTGCACTGGGATATTATTGAGAGAGTAATGATGTCAGTTTGAGGACTAAGGTGCGTCTAATTCAGGCGATGGTCTTTTTGACCATTTTCTATGCATCTGAGACCTGGACAATGAATATGCATGACAGAAAAATTGATGCCTTCGGTGTTGAAAGTCCCATGGTCTACCAAAAGAACAAATATGTCTTGAAGAAAGTGTAGCCAAGAGTGCTCTTTGGAGTCAAACACGATAAAGCTTCACCTCACAATCTTCAGGCATGTTGCTAGGAGGGGCTGTCCCTTGGAGGGGTTCGTGATGCTCAAAAAGGCAGAGGATTGGTGAGAGGGAGATCCTCGACCAGGTAGGTTGACACGGTGATTGCCACAGTGGAACCTAGTGTGTCAGGAAGTCTAAGGATGGCACAGTATAGAACAAAGCTCAGAACTGTTGTTCATTGGGTCACTATGGGTCATACTTGACTTGTTGGTACCTAACAAAACTGCCATGTAGTAGATTGCTCAGAGTGACCCTCCAGGACAAGGGGCAGCTGTCCCAAGAGGTGCCCAGGGCTGCAATCTCTAAGGCTTAATTAGCAGCCTTTGATAGCTCACGCCGATCAACAAGTATGTTCCTAATGGCTCTCCAGGTTGTGGAACAGGAACCTATTTATTTGTCTTAGGACTAGAGAGACCCCTTAACAAAAGCTTAACCACTCAACTGCCAGGCTTAAGATGAAGGTTCAAGCCAGAGCTTCAAAGTGGTCTATTTATTCCATTTCCACTTCAGACTACTGAAACCAAACCTATATAGATCAATAATGTGGATGAATCAGAGCTGCATACATCAATAAGGTTGGTATCAGCAAGTCATAGCTCCTAGGTTTGTGGACTGCAGGCAGGACTCTGAAAACAACACACACTGTGCCAGAGGTCTCTTCCCTGAGAACACAGCTCCTAGTTTCCTGCATGAGTCAAAATACCAGACTTAGTTGTTATGAAACCCTTAAGTACTCCTTGTTTGCAAGGGACAATTATCAAACCATTTTGATCAGGTTTGAAGTCCTGAGCTGAAAAAGTCATTCAAAGGGCTCTGGGTTAATACTAACTTTCTAATTAAATGGTGGGCTATTTGAACCCACAAGCCATTGTGAGAGGTGCAAATCTTGCTCCTGTGAAGATCTGCGTTCCTGGAAACCCTATGAGTGGCCATGATCTGTCCTGCAGAGAAGCCAGATAAAGACAATCTCGCCTACTGCCAGCTTTTGTGCTGCTTTCATCAATCAGAGAATGGATTTTGTAGTTTTAAATGCTTGGGGGGGGGGGAATTAAAAAGAGAATTTTGTTTTGTAGCATGAAAATTGTATCTATTCTCAATTCAGTGTCCACAAATGAGGTTTTACAGGGACATAGGTGGAACATTCATTTTACTTTTTTCTGTGACTGTTTTCCTGCTACAGCACAATGGATTTATTTACATCAAAGAGTAAGGTTGGCAATGATGAAACTATTTACTGTGCAATCTTTTTTTTTAAATTTTAATCAAAGTTTACAGAGACTTTGGATTTCCATTCATTCATCGTTGCACACTTTCCTCCCTGCCCACCCCTCCCCCACTTCACTTTTCTGTTTGAAAAGTAAAAAAAAAAATTATAATAAAAATAAAAAATTTCATTGTTATACAATCTCCCCCCCCACCCCCAAGTCCACTCCACTCTGGCACAGTGTGTGTTGTTACACACAATGAACATACCTTCTAGGTCTATCCACATTGTGTAACGTTTTATGAGTTCAATAATCTTCACTGCTGCATAGTATTCCATTGTGTGAATATGCCCTAGTTTATCTATTCCATTGTTGATGAACCCCATTTCTTTTCTTTTTTAAAATAGAGAATGTTGATATTTCAAGTCTTCATATACATCAGCTATGTTCATTGTGTGTAACAAGCACCTTTATCTGTTCTTCAGTTTCTCCATTACTGTTGTTGTTGTTTTGTGCTGTCAGTTAGAAACCAAATCATAGCTGGCCCTCTGGCAAATTTTCAGAGGCACTTAATCGCGGGGGAGGAGATTGTCCATCCTTCCCCCAAGGAGCAGCTGCTTTGTGTTCACCTAAGCATTAGGTCTTCCTTTCCCCGGCCCCCAACACACACTAAAAATTAACTTTTATTTCTGTCCAC
>NW_006399969.1:5227536-5228677 GCF_000299155.1 Elephantulus edwardii
GATAGGATGCATCCCTGGCGTATGCCCTTCCCAATTTTGAACCATGCAGTGTTTCCTTGCTCTGTTCTGACGACTGCCTCCTGGTCCAAGTATAAGTTTCGCATTAGAAAGATCAAGTGTTCAGGGATTCCCATATGTGCCCTTTATGACTTATTTCTTGCAATATAATGTTTTCGAAGTTCACCCGTGTTGTAACATATATTATTATTTCATTTCTCTTTATTCCAGAGTAGGCTTATATGGTGTGCATACTCCACATAGTTTTTCTCTGATGGTGGATTTTGTTTTATGTAACAGGTTTTGCCAGTTTATCAATCCTAGTCAACTTTTTTTAAAGAGTAAAATTTTCTTAATTCTTTTTCTTCTGATTATATTCAGTATTTATTATGGCCCAAGTATATTTTTTCTTTTTAAATATTTTATTTTATATTGTTTTCCTCACAAACCAATCCTTTTTAATTGTTTCACACTAATCTTCATTCATGTTGTGTTTCATACAATCATACCCATGCATTATGTTTTATAAAATCAATCATCATTGGACTTTGCCCATCATTACCCAGTCTTTCCAGATCCCTACTGAATCCTTCGTACTTCCTTCACCCTTAAGGGGTGATGATAGGTAGGGGCAAAACCACAGGGTTGTCTAGTCAACTTTTGAAAGAACCAGTCCTGGGTTTGCTAATCTTCTCTAGTGCTATTTCCTCCTGGATTAATTTCTTCCTTCTGCTTTACAGTATTGCTTTTCTTCCTGCCTCTCTTAGTCTGTTTTTCTCCTTAATTCTCTGTAAGCAGCTCAACAGTCTATATAATCCATCTCATTGTGTTGTATTTCTTCCCTTCTTGGAATGCAAGATTATTTGTAACTATTCTTATTTTTTTAATTGAAAGTTTATAAGGACTTTGGATTTTCATTCATTCATTGTTGCACCTTTTGCTTACTGCCCACCACTTCCCTCCAATTCACTTTTCTCTTGAAAAGTAATTTAAAAAAATCTTTCACTGTTATACAATCCCCTCCCCCCACCCCACCCTCACCAGTCCACTCCAATATGCAACTGTCATTCTGGACTCTTATCATAAAAATAATACCTAATCCTATATTCCTTTTATTCACACAATAAATTGGGAAGGGTGTGCA
>NW_006399969.1:5243500-5245935 GCF_000299155.1 Elephantulus edwardii
TATCTATCTATCTATCATCTATCTATCCATCTGCAGTCAATCACATGGGAGGAGATTGCTCATCCTTCTCCTATGGAGCAGCTCGTGGATTCCAAATGCCTACCTTTCAGGATTGCAGCACAGCTACTTGTCACGACTAGGCTGCCAGAGTGCTCAAGTCAAACAGAACTTATAGCGACCCTTTGAACAAAAGACCTGAACCTTGTTGTATAACTATCATCATTTCTCTTAGTTCATAGAATTTCCAAAGACATGTTATTTAGGAAGTGAATGTGACTCCTGCTTCTAAGCTTGACTTAATATGAGAGCTCCACCAAACACTGTCCATCATATGTAACCATTATGGCATTTGACATAACGGTGGCACCATGTTCATAATCACAGCAATCCCAAGTTACCTCAGTACAGAAAATTGAGAGACCAGTGCTATACCACTTAGAAGAATTTTAGTTCCAAACACAATTAACACCAGTGCTGAAGGCCACATGCCTGAGGGCCCATCCAACTTTTAAATATCAAGTCTCTCTACCAGGTCCTGTTGACTTTAAACAAGTGTCTTTCCACCCACAGTTCATTGTTTGCTAAATCCCAAAAATCCAATCAGCTCATACACAATTGTAAACAAAATAAAAGACAACCAAACATTCCACACCCAATCCTTAACGAACACAAAACTTCTCACCTTCCACAATCCAACCACTTCACATATCAGTCTCCAAACTAGAGACATAGGGCCCACCCACTTTCAAATATCAAATCTCTCCATGAGGTCCTGTACACCCTACCCTCTACCAACACAAACTATCCTACCTTCCACAATCCAACTGCTTCACACATCAGCCTCTAAACATGGTTTACTGAGATATGGGTACATATATGTACATATGGTATACCATTCTAAAACAAAAAATCAAACAAACATGCTGTCAGATTATCTTAAATGCTTCTATTGAGATACATTCTGCTTTAAGAGATGTTAAAATGATAAATATTAGAATGCCCTTAGAATCGGTGAAATCTGTTTTTGGAATAGAAGGTATCAGAGAATATTCCGTATAGTGAGAATATTCTTTTATAAGACCTCTGTAACCTGTAAATCCATGTATATCTATCTCTATTATCTCTATATTAACATCTACCGAAGCACACAGTTTAGTTAAATTTTCTCCATGCATGATAGTATTCACCAGTGGTGACTCTGAGGGAAAAAGATAGCCAATCTCTTCCCTTTCAATTTATAAATTTGGAATTCCAATTGAGGGTCAGCTATATGGCTGTTTCCTACCCTATGACAAAGGATTATTTTTTTTAAAAAAATGTTTCCAGTATTGAATACTTTCTATTCTGGATTGAATCTAATTCTTGCAGAAGTTATACTTAGATTAAAATCTGTGGTATATATAAATTACCACATTAATAACTCATGCTTTCACTGTCACCAAGTCAGCGCTGACTCATAATGATCCTCTATGGCAGAGTAGAACTGTCCTGTAAGATTTCCAAGGATGTAAACTGTTATGGAAGCAGATGGCCTCATCTTTCTCCTGCACGGCTGCTGGTGATGTAGAACTGCCAAATGCCTATATTAGTGGCCCACTGCTGTCTCATCTCTCTGGTCTCTGAGGCTGTAAATCTTTTCTAAAGGAGATTGTCCATCTTTCTCATGTGGAGTAGTTGGTGTATTTGACCTAGTGACTTTTGCTTAACAATGCAGCAGGTAATGCACCATGTCACCAGAATTTCTTTTCATAATGGCTGCAATTTATTTTAGCAAGTATCTTAAATTGTGTGTCCTCGAAGCAAGTCTTAGCCATCTTAAAGGGCCGTAGGTCCTAGAAGAAGGTATATGAGATACTTAGGGTGCAAATTTAGGTAGATGCCCATTTTGAACTCTACAACCTATCCCTTCTTAAATGCTGCTTTCTGGGTGCCTCATTTAGCTCAGGCTAGCCAGGGATCTGCAAGAGGGCATATTAAGCAATTAGTTTGCATTCCAAGACTGGAATAAGTTGGTGAGTTGTTTTATATGCATGTTGATAAGAGACAAGAAATTAACAACACATAGATAAAGATATGGGACTGGCTGAGAACCTAAGAGTTGTGAGTTTGGGCTGTAAACTTTATGAGTTTCCTTCCTTGGTGGTTTATTTTTATTTCTTTTTTTTGATGGTTTATTTTTAATAACACAAGCCAAGACCGGGCAACACAGAGGACCCCCACAGTAGCTTCCAACACACCTTCAGGTAACAAGCCCCAAGGCGGCGCCTAAACTGGTTGGTCCCGAGGGCCTGCGGCCCTCGGGCCAAGAAGGAAAACACAATCTATACAGGAGTTCTATAGGACACATCACCTTCCCTTCGGACACAATACAAGTAAACTTAAGAAACACTGGACACAGGAAAAAAAAATCTCTCTGACAAGCTGTCAAGTCATGG
>NW_006399970.1:0-1647 GCF_000299155.1 Elephantulus edwardii
CATGCTTCTTTCTTCCTAGCTTGGTTTGGTTTACTGTTTTTACCATATTGGGCTCCCCCCACCCCCAACCTCATATAGAAAAAATAAATAAATAAAAAGGGCAAGAGAGGAGCCAAAAACAGGCAACAGGGATGGGGAGAGAGTCCCTCTTTACTTAATAATCTGTGGACAGTCGCTCCAGGCCTTGGCTTTCCTTTTGGCCAAGGCGAGCCAGGCTGGTTCTGTTGACACAGGGGCGGCATCCGGTGTGGAGAATCTCTTCGTGACCTCTTTCACCAGCGGCGCGGGGGGAGCCGAATCTGAGATCTCCACTGGTGCGGGTTTGGAAGGAAAAGGAGAAAGGGACATGTCAGACGCTGGTTTTGCTTCATCAAAAGTATCTGAATCAGAAAGGGAACTCAAGTTAACCCAGACCAGGAAGCCTCCAGGCCCCTCGTGCCAGTGTTCTCATGTTAGGAAAATAATGGTATGTAAGTGTTGAGTATGGAATACCAGAGATCACAGGGCAGTTAATTCTTTCAATTCTGGGGAACTTCTAGAAGCCTCATGCTCTAGACAAAGAAGCTAGGCCTGCATAATAAGAAACAAGTGGTTGATTTTGTGATTGTAGTCACAGAGCCAGTCAACTCCATGTTGAAAACAATCAATCTGAGAGGACGTGCTAAACTGGTGAAGTAAAACATGAGATTGTCAAGTAGGTGTAGGTGCCCTGCAACACTCATCCCACAGATGACGCCAGTCTCACGACTCTATTTTCTAGTAAGCCCTCTGCACATGTAACTTTCTATGCCAGACTTTGTTGGGAGCCGCTATCGAGTGGCGCCCACCTCACAGTGGCTACACTCACAATATAACAAAATGCATCCCCGTTTTGTGCCATCCTCATGACTGGCTGACCATGAGGCTGCTGTGAGTCCAGAGAGTTTTCAGTGGCTCATTTTCAGAAGTAGATTACCAAACACTTCTTCCTAGTCTGTCTTAGTCTAGCACCTCTGTTAGAACCGGCACAACATCACAGCAACCTGCCAATCTCTCTACTTACAGACAGGTGGAGACTATGTGCACGGTGCATTGGCTGGGGTTTGAACCTGCATTTTTCCACACGGAAGGCAAGAATTCTACTGCTGAGCTACCATCTTAAAATCCAGGCTCCTTAAGGTAAAGAATCATGAAAGCTTTGCATCACATTCAGTGCCTGTAGCAATGGACTATACCTAAGAAGGGTTCAAGAAATGAGAATTGATTGAAAAGTCTTTCTGAAAACAAAGTAAAAAATTCAACTTGGGTGGGAAGCCAGGTTTGCATATATTTCACACAACATTCGTATACAACATTTTAGAAACACTTTTATAAACACTTGTTGCTTCAAAGGAAAAATAATATATCAGCCTCTGAGATCAGGCCTATGACTGCACACATAGTATTTTCTTTCTTAAACTCTTTTATAAATGGTATTGCTTTACATTTTCCCCCCTTGTTGTGTACTGTCAGATTGGATCCAACTGGCACAGGAGGAGACTGCTCCTCCTGCTTTACTTTAAGGAGAGCGGTATAGCACGTTGCCCTGCTTCTCTAGTGGGTGGGAGTCATTCTGCAAGGGAAAGATGTGTAGTCTCTCTCCTTCCATTAAGATTTTACAATCTCAGA
>NW_006399970.1:3195-5461 GCF_000299155.1 Elephantulus edwardii
GTACCATGGACTGCTAGGAAAACAAGCAGATTCATCCTGGAGAGGGTTAAACTGGGAGGCGCCTTGGAGGCAAGGATTCTGAGGCTTTGTCTGACATACTTTGGACATGTTGTAAGGAGAGACCAGTCCTTGGAGAGGGACATCATGCTTGGTAGTGTGGAGGGACAGCGTAGGAGGAGAAGGCCCTCTATGAGGTGGATTGCTTCAGTGACTGGGGTAATTAGGATGGGAATGTCAGAGACAGTGTGATTGGCACAGGACAGAGCCAAGTTTAGGGCTGTTGTACATAGGGTTGCTATGAGTCGCAAGCGACTTGATGGCACATAAAAACAACAACATACCAATGATTGTATAAAACACAAAGTGCATGTACAAAACAATGGTTTTTACCTTCATGAACCCCTGCTGCTGTACCCCAGGGAAACAGTCTGTCTTCCTCTATCGGTCTGTCTTATTCTCCCCAACCTAAGTTAATTGCATTGTCAAGAAATATCTCTTCAATTTTCAGGCTGAGTTTTATTACTGAGTATTTCTTGGGCAAAAAATGGAAGGATCCAACGGTGCCTTACCAGCAGTGGCTCCAGGCGGTCGAAGACTCAGAGTTTCAGTGGTGGCCCGAGCCTTCTGTGCATATCCATCTTCCCAGACTCCCAAAGACATAATAGATAAGACCTTTTGGATCATTTGCTGCTCTCCTTGCATTTTGCAGTTTCTTTTTTCACTCATCTTTCCAAGCAGTTTACAAGTTTATTGTGGATATGTAAGAGTTATTTATTGACCTATCTTTTTCATTGGGGCAGCCATTAAAGTTGCGTGCATTAGGATAAGGACTCCTACTTATTACTAGAAACCAGAAGTAGGAAAGGGACTCTTGCATAAAATTATGGACCAATTATTAGCAAGTAGTACTTAGGGAGATGATTTGGAAGGCCACATCTAGGAATAAGGCAGCACTTCTATCACTGACACCTGGATGCTATATGTCTAAACGTATGGTCCCTGTTCAATCTTCTATCATAATGCTTGACATGGGCTTACTAGGAGAAAGACAGAAAATGAATGATCATTACTGATTTTTCTGTGCAGTTAATGGAAAAGTTTCCAAATTAAATTCTAAATAATATACCTATTTTAACTAATATACTAAAGCTTTAAAAAATATATCAGTAACCAATTTAAGGTATTTTCCAATTTAAGAGACTAATGTTTAAGATCTAAAGTAAAAATACTAGGTCTTCAGACAGAATAATGAATTTAGTTCAGAAAGAATGAAACCAAAAGTTTCAACCTAAGAGCTTCACACCTTAACTAAATAAGCATACTCTTCTCTTTACTGGGATACTACTTTGGGATTCTTGTTATGAAATGATTCAGAATCTCAGTGAGCACTCTGAAACAAACTCGGCTCCCATGTGTACTAGGTTTGGATATTGTTTTTGCTTATAACATTCAGTTTTAGTCAAAAGGTCTGAAGAATATCTCCCAGTTGAGAATCTGGAAAGTTAATACATTTAATAATTATTTAATTTTTATTAATTTAGGTTACCGTACCAAAGTATTACTGCATACTTTAAAAAGAGGTATTTCTTCTTTTATGTGAGCCTTATAAACTGGTGAATTTCTGTGATTATCTTTTGCGTGTGAGTGTCTTAGAAAGCTAGGATTGGCATTTACTGAGCTTTCACTTGGGTAAGACAATCTTTTTTTTTTAATGTAACATATATTTTTTACAGCATATTCTTCCCATTTAATTTTTTCCCATTCATTCATTGTTGCACATTTTCCTCCCTGTCCATTCCCACCTCAGTTTGCATTTTCTCTTTGAAAAGAAAAAAAAATTCTTTCATTGTTATACTCCCCACAGGTAAGATAATCTTTTAAAAGACACACTGCTTCTTTTGAGTTAGGATGCCAATAATTCCACTGAGTAAATTTTACATAAATCACTTTATACAGAAAGTGCACTTAAAAAATTCAATTGATGTTAAAAACTTTATAAGTACAAATTATTCTAAATTGCTTCTTTAAAGAATCCTATAAAACATACAAAAGGTTTATAAAAATGTAAGTGTTGGAAAAAATATTGCATGGTGCCACTGTTGTAGAATGGGACTGTCCTTGGGGTTGGGGAAAGACTGAGTAAGATGGGTTCAATAATGTATGCTGCTCTGAAACAGAGAAGGGAGAAAACTGTTTAAAAGAGATATGTGATTAATATTTCTGTCATGACAGGAATCTAGAGCGATGGCTACATGGTGGAGTGGAC
>NW_006399970.1:6031-13229 GCF_000299155.1 Elephantulus edwardii
GATTAATCAGAACTGGCTTTGGCAAGCACTGTGGCAGTTGGACAATTAAAACAGACATTGGGGAGGGGGAAAGAAGAATGAACTGGGGAGGAGGGTGGAGAAAACAGTGCAATAATGAATGAATGAAAACCCAAAATCTCTGTAAATGTTCATTAAAACTAATAAAATTTAATTTAAAAAAGTGACTCCAATAAAGATGTATAAAAAGAACAAAAAAAGTCTTCACTCTGCCAATTTACTGAAAATGCTTGATTAAAAGAATTCACCAATGGATTATATCTCATTTATAATACGATTATAATTCAAATATAGATATTACTAGACCATATCAATATTTCTAGAACCCATATAAAAATTTTTTTAGGTTTTCAGACGACTGCTGATCCAGAATTGCATAAAACAAAAATTAATCACATAGAACTAAGTAAATGAAAATTTACTATAAGATTTTCATAAGAATATTACCGATACTAACCATTCTACTTTATAAACATTTAAAAAAATTTCCTTTTTCTCTTTTAGCAGCATTGTATTTTCTGTAGATTAGAAGATAAGATAGCACATACCAAAGTTCAGAATAAACACGAAAATAATTTTTCCAAACTGAATGGTTTTCAACCCAATGATCCTATTCATACTTTAACTATACTATGGGTAACTGATTTTCCTCTTAAGGTTAAAAAATATTTTATGACTGGAAAATAAAATCCTAAAACTTCCTAAAATCGTTCTAGAAAGATACACATTAGAAAAGATATCATTTTAATATTCCTTTGTATTTAGATGGAAAAGACCATACTTGGTCCTTCTTACAAACCCTTGTGCCACCAAATCACACAGGGCCAAGCCCTGGATCTACTTCTTGCACGTGAAAAAGCCTTCACTTGGATAACTCAATTCAGGAAGAATTCAAACTCAAAGTTCAATAACCTGGAGATCAAAAGCAGATGACATCTAGACTAGATGACTCTTCTCAAGAGCCAGGCCTATATAACACATGGTTCCTACCCGAGCTAGACTCTATCCGAATAAGATCTTCTATGCATATTATCAATATTTTAAAAATTAATCTCATACTCATAATTATTCTCATTTTTAATCACTTTATTGAATCATTTCTTAATCAAATGTTTCTTTTCGTACACCTCTCGATTTTATAACAAAGCATTCATCCTCATAGACAATGCATTGTTATGTACTTTAATTAAAGTACCGAGACCTCTATGGCTTAAGTTTTTGCACAGGTCAACTGGTTCCCCTCTTAATGCAGCCTTTCTGCCAATCAGCACTAAAGTTTAGACAGAATGGTAAAGAAGTGTCGTGTACTGTCCTGGTGCCCAGCTATTCATATGATGACATTTGAACCATGTAATTTGTCTGATTATCATCTGAGGTCTTAAATGATTTAAAAGGCAAATGATTAGACACAATCCATTCAACCACTAAAAATCCTTAGAGAAATTTGGTTACTGATGGCGCAACAAGAGACCTACTTGCCCTAAAGATTACATTTTCTATATGGTAAAATAAAAGTCTGTGCAATTATAGTGGCAAATCATTTTTTTAATTTTAATGAATGGCCAATAAATTTTTAAAAATTCTTAAGGTGGGAATGGCTAAGGGAAAAATCCAAAGATAGGCTCTTGGCCCAGCGTGGACAAGAAAACAAGAGTAACTACATCTTCAGCCATGTACATAAGCTTTGCAAAATTCTCTCTCAAGTTTTTCAACTGTAGATTGTTTTAATAAATTTCAGGAAAAAGGCGTTCCCGTGAAAAATTATAGGCCAGCTGATTCTTAGAAAATGTTCATCAACTCTCCTTGAAAAATGTTTTTCTGATCTCCTTCTAATACTTTGCAGCTTTCTATTATCTTTTCGTAACCAGCTGAGGTTAAACTTTACCAATGAAAATGAGTTTAGCTATACTTCAGCTTCCTTCAGAGTTAACTCAGGCAATGATGATAGCTTTAGCTGTACCCCAGCCACCTGCAGCTTTTGCCTTTATGAGTCCTTGCCACTCTCTGCCTCAATGGAGGGCATGTCTTACCCTGGCAGGAGGACTCAGCAACTACCCACCTTAAACTGTACTCTCAATCAATTTCTCTTTAAATAAAAACCTTCTGAGTTTTATTCTTGGATTTTTATAATCATCAGTATGTTTAACACTATTATTTACAACCATTGTGTCATTAATCTCATTGAGTGTCTCTTTTTTTTTTTTGTTTTTTGCTCTAGTTTATCATAAATTATATATTCTTCTCCAGGGTATTTTCCAGCTTAATACATGTGAAAGCTGAAAAATGCAAAAGGAGGACCAAAGAAGAACTGATATATTCGAATTATGGTGCTGGTAAAGAATACTGAATGTACCATGAAATGCTAGCAGAATGACCAACTCTGTCTAAAACGAGATATATTTAGAATGCTTCTTAGAAGCAGGAATGATAAAACTTTGTCACATATGCCTCACTTACTTTGAACATGTTATCAGGAGGGGCCCATTCCTGGAGAAGAACACAAAAACAATGTCCCATTTAAATTTTAACTAAGCTCTACCTTTCCTTAAAATTCTGTTACTCCTTTGTTCTGACCTTGTCTCCTTTGCTGAACCAAGTTAATAAACATAACTTTGCTCAAATACAGGTGGTAGGAGCTGGAAAAGGCTCATATTGACTTGTGTTCAGGAATTTTGTGAGCCAGTGGGAAGTCACACTGAACTTGGCCATGATGGATGTACTTATACCATGGAAAATGGCAAATGCTATAGATCAGAGTTCTCTGGACCCCTGAAGAGCCAACTGTTAAATTTTATGAGTCACTAGCTGTGGGTGAGTTCCTGGTGGTATTTGTGAGATGAGCATTATCAGAGTTAAAGTTTACTAAAATATCTGTCAGACAGCCTGGGCTTAGAGGCGCGTAAAAGTAGTGTTTTTCACTGTGCAGCTTTTGGAAGTCAACCATGAGCCTTCCTTCTTAGATCATACCGATACGAAAGCCACCACTGACAGATGGGTGGAAGCTACGGATGAGGCGCATCAGCAAGGAATTAAACCCATTTTCCACTGACAGCAAGAATTCACTCGTGAACTACGACTGCCCTTCATGTGTATGAAATAAAAGCATGCTCTAAAAAAGGGAGCTGAAACTACGGTACTAAAATTGGACCTGCCCTCTACCTGTCACAGATGTCGGCAGTGTGCTGGCCTTTTTCAGCTGTTCTCTGCGTTCGAGTCTAGCCACCGCTGTCTCGGGCTTCTTTTCTTCTGCTGGCTGAACGGCAGACTTGTGCAGAGAACCAGCTCTGCTGATACTGCTTTCAGGCTGCGTGCTGACACTGACCTGGATGGGCAGAGAAAGTCAGATGAAGCATGTTCTCAAATAAGGTCCTAGAACCACTGGCTTTGCCAGCCTCTTCCACCTCTGCTCTCAAGGGGTGTGTGGACTGTATTTTGAGCAACAGGTGCTTAGTGGTACCCCCTAGAACGGACCAGCTCAGTGAAAATGTGCCAAAGAGAGAATGTTACTTTCCTGGAAGGGCCACATCTAACCGACTATAATACCTGAATTACAGAGCAAGACTTCTGATTCGTTCTCAATTCATTGCTCCAGTAGAAGCATTTTCATGTAATTGTGTATAGAATGTTGCTGTCAGCTGCTCCTGCATCAGCGCCTGATCCTGAGCAACCCCATGCACAATGAAATGAGCCATTTTCCAGTTATGCACCACCCCCATGATTGCTGTGGATCATTTCCTCCACTGATTTTTAGAAGCACATCACCAGAATGCTCTTCCTTGTCTGTTTGAGACTGGAAGCTCCACTGAACCCTGCTGAGGATCACAGCAACATGCAAGCCTCCAATGATAGATGGGTGGTGATTATAACTGAACCCTAGCCTCCTGCAGCAAGAGTTAAGAATTGTGTCACTGAACTATCTAATGCACCCTGGATTCTGCCAAATCAGGTTTCTCTTGGAGCAGAGTGAAACTGGATCAGCTTTCTGACTGAAAAGGCTTCCAGTGTTTGGAAGTGGTCGATTTACTGCTCTGAACATTTCCTAAGTATTCTCCATTACTCTCACGAACATCTTCTTTTCCTCCTTGTGACCTGCAGGTCACAACTCAGGGAGGCTAAACGAAGCTGACAGCGAAGTTGCTCACGCTTTCTTTGGAGAGCTTCTCTGCTTGCTTGGCTTCTCGGGCTTGCTTCCTCTCCTCTCGAGTTGCCTGTTGCTCCCGAAACCCTTTTTGTTTTTGCAATGCTAACGTGATCCACAGAGGCTGTGCGGTGTCAGCTTTCTCCACAAGTTTGGAGCCATCCAGAGAGTGCCTGCTCTGAAGCACTGGCTTTTCTGAGGGGGAAAAAAGACAAAAGTAGGTCTGCAATGGATCACTTTCCCAGAACCTTATTTAATTTCTTAAAATGAAACAAGGAGTCTAAACTTGTGAACATTTTCACTAGTGTTAGCCTATGAAATAGTCACCTATCCCCTCCTAGCACAGACTCTGCACTGACACCAGGGTGACTCTTCTGAAATGGAAGAAGTGACTCTATTTTGTAAGGAAAAGTAACATCTCTGGTGCCTGGGGGAGACCAAATCAAGTTACCTGATTTGTGCTTTTAAAAATTTTTTAGAAATGGGACCTTCCTCCCAACCCAAGCAATATTTTAGGTAGAACCTCAATGTATATGAAGGGGAAAAGGGAAGCTAGAGACTAAGGTGCACCTAACCCAGGCCATGGTCTTAGCATTTACTTGTTATGCTCCAGACAGTGGGACAATGACTAAGGATGACAGAAGAAGAGTTGGTGCCTTTGAGCTGTGGCGCTGGAGAAGAGTCTTGAACATACCATGGACTGCCAAGAAAACAAATCGGTCTATCTTGGAAAGGGTGACACTAAGTCTCTCCTCGGAGGATAGGATTTTGAAGCTCTGTATCCAACATACTTTGGGCACATGGCCAGGAGAGACCAGTGCTTGGAGAAGGACAGCACAGGAGAGGAAGACCCAGAGGAGGTAGACTGACACAGTAACTGGGGCAATGGGGGTTGGTGTGTTAGCGTCAGTGACACTGGCCCAGGACAGGGAAGTGCTCACATCTGCTGTACATAGGGTCATGATAGGTCACAGGAGACTCAATGGCACATAACAACAACAGCAACCCTGCCAAAGGGGAGCCCTCTCTAGTCCAAAGGGAGCTGCAATGCTAACTCAAAACCCACACCTTCAAGGGAGTTCAAATCCACCAGCTGCTCCATAGGACAAAGATGGACAATTTCCTCTACTGTGCTTTTCCATTTGGAAAATGTGCTAGAGAGTCAGCTCTGAGTCAGTTCTGACTCAGCGGCTTTGAGTTTGAGACTCAGCCTAATGGGGGCCGCTGAGAGTCCAAAAGGTCTGGTACAAAATAATCAATGGCACACATTTTCACATTCCATAGTGAGCTGCTGGATCATGTGCTCATGTCTGAAACAAGCACCTCAAGGGCACAGAACAATCAAGATTGAGGCTAAAGAAGCCAGAGTAGAGAATTTCTTTGGAAAAGAAAAGTTGGATTATGGTGTGTTTTTTTCCTCCCCCCTCTTCAATTTATGTGTTGTAAATCCTAACCCCTATACTTGTGAAACCCTAGTGACACAGTGGTTGAGGGCTTGGCTGCTAACCAAAAGATGGGTGATTTTGAACTCACCACCAATGGGTAAAGATTTACAGCCCTGGATACATTATTTCTAGGCAGTTTTACTCTGAGTCTGAATTAACTTGAAGACAATGAGTTTGATTAGAGGAATATCTCTGGACACAATCTCATTTGAGAATAGAGTTTCCTTTGTTCTGTTAATGAGGACCTACCATTATATTGTCTTAAATCACTTCAAGATATATAAAGGAGTAGATAAAACACAGAAGCAAAAGGCACAAAGAGGTAAAGATAGATGTCATATGTACATCTTCAAAGGCCAGGAAGAAAAACAGTGAAGCGGGGACAAGGATTTTCTACTGAAAGTTAGAGTTTGCCTCTAGAGCCAGCCTCCTAAGTTGTGAAGATAAAAAACAAAAACAACAAAGAACAACCAAGAAACAGTTTTCATTCATTAAAAGTGCTCACATGTAATGTTTCTGATAGAGCAGCAATAAAATGTTAATTCCAGGGTGCAAAGGGAGCCATGTTAAGTGAGAGTCCTTGGTGAGAAAATAGACATGGCCTGACATAAGCCCCCTAGGTGATGGAAAAGTCTTAGTGACTGTTGCTGGTCAGAGTCCTGATAAAGAGAGAGAGAAGACATGCTTGTTCTGGGAAGAGGCTGGTTTTCCAAGACTTGCTGGAACAACTGATGGTGAGTATGGCCTTTGGTCCAGATGAGGATTAAAGAGGGGCAGCCTGGAAGACCACAGAGCAAGGGAGCAGCAGAGAGAGAGACTGGAGGACATATCATCAACATTAAGGAATTTGCTAGAGACCGAGCCCAGGAGCAAAGTGTCTTGGGAACCAGAGAGCTACCTCATAAAGGAACTAACACTGAACTTCCACCAAGCATAGGTTTCCACACTGGCAGAAAAGAAGTTCACCACATCCAAGTTCCCATTGTGGGGGCATTTCAGCTCGAAGCAGGCAAAGCAGGAAGGGAACAGGCTGAATGTGAAGTAGTCCTTGACTGGGTGTTCTGATCATTACACTGCAGGGGACATATTAAACACTAACAGGAGACTGCTCTTGTTACTGACTAGAGAGGAGTTTTCACTGTACCGCTAACCAAGGGATGCATGTCTCCAGCAGCCGGATTCCACCACTGGCTCCTTGGGAGAGAGATGTGCAGTCTCCTCCCACTATGAAATAATAGCCTCAGAAACCCAGTGGAGGGTCAGCATGAGTTTGGAATCAACTTGAAAGCAGTTTAAACAAGAGGACTTTTCACTATCTCAAAACTGTGCTGTCAGCCCAAAAACATGCTATAACTTGGCTCCGACTCAATGGCACAGGACAACAATGAAAGAGTAACGATCAAGATATGATCAAAGTGGGTTCAATAATGTATACTGCACTGAAACAGAGGAGGGAGAAAACTGTTTAAGAGAGATATGTGACTAGGTATTTCTGTCGTGACAGGAGTCTAGAGCGATGGCTACATGGTGGAGTGGACCTGGGGGAGGGTTTGTAAAACAATGAAAGAATCTTTTCTTTTACTTTTCCAAGAGGGTA
>NW_006399970.1:14804-52341 GCF_000299155.1 Elephantulus edwardii
AAATGTTCATTAAAATGAATAAAATTTAATAATAATTAAAAAAAAATTTTAAAAAGAAAAATTAAAAAAATATATGATCAAAGAGATAACGGAAAATGAAAACCACAGATTTGGTTTAAAGGCAAAGTGAGGGAAAAAAAGAGTAATACAGTTTTTGCTAACTCTTATGCCTGGTGAGAATTATAGGAGGCAGCCCGAGAAAAAGAATTTAACCTGGGAAATGAAGCTAGTCACAAAGACACAAAACTACCTCTCCAAAGGTGTGCTGAGAGCCTTCTATTCAGACTGAGTAATAAAAGCAACTGAGTGCCTTTAATGCTGCTGTTATGATTAAGCAAAAGGAATGATGTATTGAAGTCACTCCACAACAGTAAAATCCCTTATTTCCATTAAGGTTTTAAAAAACAGAGACTATGATGATGATGTGAACAGCATAATTCATTTAGTCAGACCACTCAAAATATCTAATTAAAAATTTATTTTGCTTCAACTTAAACCAACTCTCTCTTTCTCATTCTAAAATCAGTCCACCCTGCCTTCTCTCAAATTCTCATCTCAAACTTCAGGGGAATAGAGGAACTGATTCTTGAGATTATAAGATCCTGATTACCACTCTGCCAGAAATTCAAGCTAGATTCAGATGAGTTCACAGAAGGAAGAATATCACTGCTGATGTCAGATGCACTCTGGCTGAAAGCAAAGAATACCAAATGTCTACTTTTGTTTTATTGACTATGCAAAGGCATTGTTTGACTGTGTGCATCTTAATAAATGATGCATAATGTTGCAAAGAAAGAATTCCAGGACAGTTAACTGTGCTCATTTGGAACCTGTAAATAAACCAAGATGCAGTCTTTCAAACAGAACAAGGAGATACTGTACACTTTAAAATCAAAGAAGGTGTGCATCAGGGCTGTATCCTGTCACCATACCTATTCAATCTGTATGCAGGAAAATTAATCCAAGAAACTAGAGTATTTGAAAATAAATGATGCATTAGGATTAGAAGAAGACTTATTAATAACTTATGATATGCAGGTGACAAATTGTTTGCAGAAAATAAAGACTTGAAACACTGATGACATTTAAAGAGTATAGCCTTCAGTATGGATGACACCTCAACAAAAAGAAAAAAAAAATCTTCACAGCTCGACCAATAAATCACATCCTGATAAATGTAATAAAGATTAAAGTTATAAGTGATTTCTTTTTACTTGGATCCACAATCCATGTCCATGAGATCAGCAGTAAAGTATTTAAACAATTTGCAATGGGTAGATCTGCTTCTGGGAACATCTAAGTGCTAAGAGCAAGGATGTCACTTTGAAGACTGAAGTGTGCCTGCCCTAAGCCATGGTATCTTCAATTGCCTCATATGCATGAAAAAGCTGGACAATGAGTAGGAAATTTCCCATGATGTGGTCCATATTTCCATGAAAAAACAAAATCCATATGAATTGGGTGAAAGACCAATTTCCTCTGTAGATTTTCACCATTGGAAGTAAAAAACAAACCAACAAAAATCTCTAATAATGGGCCTTTTGTGCTTGCATGAGAGACAGAAAAAAGACCACTGGAGAGAAATGGTCTGGAAGCTGCTAATCAATAAATCTATTCAGAAAACCAAACAAAGCAAAGGAACACTTAACAACAATAGCATCTAAGGTGATCGGGTTACCACTGTTCAGACCTTTTATCTGCAAAAAAAATCCCCCCAACTCAACGATTATACAGAAGAGAAGGCAACATCTCTCTCTAAGCCCTACAGAGAATTTCTTGGAGAGAAATGAGTTCTTACTCATTATTTGCCCTTTGTGTTTCACACACAATGGAAGGGAAAAGTCTTAGATGGTTCTCAGGTGGTGAGTCATCACTCAACTGCCTAAAGCATGTCTTGCAATGAAACATCGGTGGTAGCTGCAGGTAACAGTCACAGGACATCTCTTCATGAGGGGCTGTGGAATCAAGCAGGTGGGAGTGGGAGACCTGATACTACATCTGCAGAACATTTGACACAAATCTGGGACCATCTCAATTTTCCATATGAGAGCACTTGGGAAGGGAAATGAAAGGAGATGCCTAAGATCACTTAACCTTGCATCTTGGTTCTAACACTACCATCTAGAGACAGAACCCAGAACTTTCTGCCAGTCTTTATCTCTACTGCATGCTCCCTTTGTAATGGTTAATAGTCTACATATTAATTAGGGTTGTTTGAATCATGGAAGAGGAAGATCCTCAACCAGGTGGACTGACATGGGGATGACAGCAATGGGCTCTATTGTGTCAGGAAGTATGAGAATGGCACAGGACAGGATGGAGTGCAGATCATAAGTTCACAGGGTCGCTATGAGTCGTTCTCAACACAATAGCACCTAACAAGATGTTTCAATTTCTATTATGAACCAAAGACTGCTATAGATGTCAGCACCTTTTAGCTCATTACTTGTTTGAGCAGCCATTAACAGGAAAGAATAAACTGCTTCTCTGCAGCAGTCTGAATTCCAAAATCCTAAAGAATGCCAATAAAAGCCGAGGAGCTCTGGTGGCCTAGTGGTAAGAAGATGCACTGTAATCCTGAAGGCATGTGGTTTGAGGCAGCTTGGTGGGAGAAGGATGGGCAATCTCCTCCCTAGTGATTAACCACCTATGAAAACCCATTGGAGGGTCGGCTATGAGGTTGGTTCCGACTCTATGGTACACAACAACAGCTGTGTAAAAAGAATATCTAAGGTTCTAAAAGCTAGGAGCCTCACAGTTTGCCAGTGAGTCTTTTGGGAAGAGCAAACTGATCTCCAGTTAAGGAAAGTGCTCCCAACACCAGTTCCACTGGCTACTTTGGGGGTTTGGGCAGTCCTGGCATTAGAAGTGATTCAGACATTGAGCTGGATAGATGGCAGTTGCCCCATCCTCTGCTACATACCTTTCCTTCCCACCTCCGGTGTTTGGGAAGGTTTCTCTTGGCAAGCAGCAGGCAAAGCTGGGGACGAGGGCTTTCTCTCTGGCGCCTCTTCCTCCTCGTTCTTCTTCTGTCCCTTCCTGTCCTCTGAGGGTGTTGGTGAGGGTGGACAAGGCTCACTGATCTCCTTGGCCTTCTCGCTGGCCTCCGGGTCAGGCCTGGCCGCTCTGCGGGCCAGCAGCTCCACCAGGTAGGGCCTGCTTAGTCTGGACAGTGGGGAGGATGGTGGGGTCTGGCTGGTGGGCTTGGGAGCCAGTGCTGGCTTCTGCACCAATGGCGTTTTATTTGCTACCTTGTCGTGATCCACGGTTGGGGACTGAGTGCTGGGTGTAGGGGACATGGGCTGAGCGACAGGTGAGCTCGTGGAAGGGGTTTCTGCAGAGTCCTTCCTGGTGCCGGGGACCTGCTTCCTTTCCTGTGTGAGGGGTGGGCCGTGCTTGCTGGCTGCCCCCTCTGTCTCCTTCTCTGCACTCGTGCTCTCGGGGGCAGGGGCGCCACCATCGGCACTGTCCCCCATGCTGCTGTGCCTTTTCTTCTTCTTTTGCTCTGTCTGTTGGTCACAGTGGAAGCGCAGGGAGTAGTTGGTCCTCCTCAATTTGATTCCAAAAGGGGAGGCTTTTTCCTCCCCGCCCGACACTGCCTGGTCCGGCTTCCTGGACCCACTCGTAGTCTCGCTCTCCGAGGTGCTCCTGGGCTCCGCGTGGGTCCCCGGTTTCAGCGGAGGGGAAGGCAGGCTTGGGACAAGGAAAGATGGAAGGTCTTTGGCAAATTTGCATCCGTCGGTGGTGTCGGCTGGCTCCCGGTGCACCCCCAGTTTCTCGGGACTCTTCTGGGGCTCCTGGGGTGCCTTGGCCGGAGGCAGGGGCTCTGTGTCTTCACTGGGTCCTGGCACGGATCTTTTGCGAATCCCCTCTGCATCTGCATTCTGTTTGCAGGCCTCCAGGCCACCATCGGAGAATTTCTGCCAGGCAGGCATAATTGAGAACTTCGCATTGACGGGTGGCGTCTTGCGGGGGTTTCCCCGGGAATCACTCCGGCTCCTGGGAGTGGGGGGCTCGTCCCCAGCCCTCTGATCTCTCTCGGGGCGCTGGTCACTCTCGGAGGTCTTCAGGATACGGGAGCGAATGCAGGCCCACTCGGCCAGGGCCGCCCCGCCGCCCGAAGGCTCCTGCGCCTGCGCCGCCTTGGCCTTCCCGCCGCCCGGCCGAGGGTCGCTGGGGGTTCGGGGCGGGTTCTCTACGGCGGGGAGGTCTGTGTGCTTCTTTTCCTCGGACAAGCCCAGCAGGGACTTGCACGCCGTGTCCTTGATCTGGTTCAGGTTCACGGCCGGGCCGCAGAGCTGCGCTCCTGTCACCAGGATGGCGGTGTGCGGGATGCTCAGGGCTGAGGGCAGGGCGTGCGGGGCCGGGCTGCTGGCTTTGTGGGCCTTGGCTTCCTGGGGTGCCTCCTTCCCGGGGGTCACTGGGCTCAGGTTGACTTTGGGGAAGAGGATCTGCTTCCCTCCAGAGGAGACCTGGAAGGTGTAGGGCCTGGGCATGGACTGCCGCTCATCCAGCTCCTGCCATCGCAGTTCCTCCACCTTGCGGTCCGCTTCCGGAGTCACTGCTTCCTTCTTTTCCACTGGAGCCGGCATTTCGTCCCTCGGGGCCTCCTTTTTCAGGGGAGGTTCAGGTTTAGGGGCTGGAAGTATGCGATGGTCGTCCCCTGGCCCGTGCCCCCGCTTTCCCGCCTGCTGTCTGACTGGCATGGCGTCTGAGCCCGGTTCCTCCTCAGCACTTGGCTCCTCGGAGCTATCTCTTTGCGTCCTGGCCCTCGCGTGTTCATGTCCCGGTTTCTCTTCACTCCCGTTGGGGCTCCAGCCCCTTTTCCCGTCTGTCTGCAGCCGTCTCTCTCCATCGGGCCTTCGCAGGCCTTCCTCGTGTTTCCTTTCCGCTTCCGGGTTCCCCTGAGCCTCCATTTCCTCCTGCTTTTTGAGCTCCGTCTGTCTTCTCGCCTCGGCCTCCTCCCGCCGCCGCTGGGCCTCCAGTTCTTCCTGCCGCCTCTGTTTTTCCTCTTTCTCCCTCCGCCTCTGCTCCTCTTCCTCCCGTCTTCTCTGTTCTTTCCGCTCCTCCTGCCGCCTGAGCTCCTCCAGCCTCCTTTCCTCTTCTTCCTGCCTTTTCTGCGCCTCCAGTTCCTCCATCCTCTTGCGCTCCGTCGCCCGCTTCTCTTCCTCCTCGCGCCTCCTCTCTTCTTCCAGCCTCCTTTCCTCCTCCTTCAGCCTCTGCTGCTCAGCCTCCTGCCGCCTCTGCTCCTCCTCCAGCCTCCTGAGCTCTTTCATCTGTCTTTCCTCGTCCTCCCGCCTTCTCTGTGCCTCCTGCTCCGCCAGCCTTCGGCGTTCCTCTTCTTCTCGCTGCTGCCTCTGCGCCTCCAGTTCCTCCTCCTGCTGCCGCTCTTCAGCCTCCAGGAGTTCTTTTCCCTCTTGCTCCTTCCTCTCCGGGTCTGGGATGTCCAGCTCTTCCCACCTCCACCTCGCCTCCTCTTGCTTCCTGTTTTCCGCCTCCACCTCCAGTGGAGGTTCTAGCTCCTTCCCCTCTTTGTCCTCGTCCTTCTCCAAGAGCTGCTGCCTCCGGTTCTCCTCCCACAGCCTCCTCTCCAGGGCCTGCAGCCTCTGCTCCTCCAGGCGTCTCCTCTCTGCCGCCTCGGCCTTCTGCCGTTTGCACTTGGCCTCGAGTTCTTGCCAGTATTCCTCCTGGCGTCTTTTCTCTTCCTCGGAATCCAGCGGCTCTGGTTCCTCTTCATGCCAGATCGGCTTGCCATCTCCCGGGTGTCCGTTCTGGTCCAGGGATGACTGGCTCTCCAGGCTATCTTGCTCGTTTTGTCGATCCTAACAGCAAGAGAAACAGAGTTAGTCCTTTTATTCTTGGCCCTGTTCACAACGTAGGTGGCCCTCTTTATCTCAAGGGATGGGTGGGTAGAGGGGTGTTCCCAAGTGCACGCGTTACTACTCTGTATATTGATCAACCGTGCAGAGGTCACACCGCAAGTTGGGAGAATAAGGGAGTTGTTCTAGCCTCTTTATTTATAGAAGCTTTGGTGGCACAGTGAATTAAGTGCTAGGCAGCCAGCCAAAATACTAGCAGTTTGCAGTGACTCAGCAGCTCTTAGGAGAAAGAACTGGTGATCTTCTGCAAAGATTAAAATTGAGGAAATCCTATAGGTAATTTCTACTCGCGTCACATGGGCTACTATGTGTCAGAAGCCACTTAATAGGGAACTCTGGCAGCCTAATGGACAAGCAGTTACACAGCCAAAAGCATTTGTTTTGAATCTACCAGCTGCTCCATGGAATAAAGATGGGCAATTTCTTCTCATGCAATTTACAGCCTCTGAAAAACCTGGCAGAGGGTCAGAAATTAGTTGCAACTCCATGACAATGACCTTTAGCTTTCAACTGCCTTTTATTTATCCTCAAGTTCCTTTGTGTTTAATAAAAAAAACTTAAATTTTTATTTGAGTGAAGGTTTCCAACTGATAATAGTTTTTCATATAATTATTCATAGATATGCTGGGTGATAACATTGATTCTTGTATTTATTGATTATCTAAACACCTTATTGCCTTTCCTTTTGCTTATCTACTTATTAATTTTTACTGCCCTTTCCCTCCCTTCCTTTATCTTAATATGACTGAACAACGACAGGAAAACCAGTACTAGTTACTAGTATCCTGCCTGCATTCGTAGTAGAACTGTGCTCCATAGGGTTTGTAATGCTGAGTTTTTTGGAAGCAGAACATCAGGCCTTTTTTCTAAGGCTCCTATTTGTACCATTCAGAAAAATCAATATCCCAGCATTTATAATATAAGAGAAATTGAAACCTGACTTGATCAACATCCTCTGAAACGTGTGACTTACAAGTCAACCCAATCTCACTGAAAGATGTGCTAAGCCAGGGCAGATGAAAGCCAGGCAGTTTTTCTAATGCAAAGCAAACTTGGAGTGTCTGATGTCTATGAGAGGGCAGTCTCTCCCTCTGTGGTCCACCAGCCTCTACAGGGCAACATATCAGAAAGGGTCCACGTACACAGCCACACACAGTTTCCAGTGGAGTGCCTAGTCCCAGATCTCTGTGGTAGAAGCAGTGGCCCCCCCCAAACTTCATCTGCCAGCTCAGCAAAGGCAGGGTTGTACGTACCAGGGCAAGTCGCCTGTGCTTCTTTGACACCCTCTGTTTTTTTGGCTTGACAGACAGTTTGTGCTTGGCAGCACTGTTGTCCAGGCGAGCAATGGCCAGGGGGATGGCATCTAGGTTGACACTTTCAATGGTGCCAGCAGAAGAGAAGTGCCTTTTTGGCCGAGAAGGTTTAACTGGAGCAACCTAGAGAGTGGAGGCAGAAAAAGTTAGCCTGGATCTGAAAGCAAACTGCAGAGGACGCTGGAATAGTTTGTATCTGTGCCATGTCCTGGCTAGCCTAGGAAATGCTGAGGACCAGAGAGGGATCATGTGGAACAGTGAAATGAGCTTTTGTCCTGGAATGAAAGAACCTGACTTTGAATACTTGTTCTGCCAATGACTACTTGGGGTTCTTTGCAAATGCCATCTAACCTTTTAGAGCCTAAGTTTCCTCTTCTAATTATTATATAGTTAGACTAGATCATTGTTGTGGTGGTGGTGTTGTTGATTGCCTTCGAGTTGAGAATGACTCATAGTGACCCTAGGAACAAAAGGCCTGAAGGCTTTCTATAACTATCGACATTTATCAAAGTTCATAGCGTTTCTAAGTTTTCTCTTCTAATTATTATATAGTTAGACTAGATCACTGTTGTATTGTTGTTGTTGACTGTTGAAGATGACTCATAGTGACCCTATGAACAAAATGCCTGAAGTCTTTCTATAACTATCAACATTTATCAGTTCATAGAGTTTCTGGAGGCATGTTGTTTAGGAAGTGGATGCCACTCCTGCTTCCAAGTTTTGTTGTTAGCAGTCTTAGAACTCATGTACAATAGGACAAAAAGAAAAAAACTGTTGCCCCATCCTGAGCCATCCCACGATGGGTTGTAGATTAAACCATTGTCCATTGTGGTTTGTTAGGTTTTCATTTTTGTTGTTGTTGTTGTTATGTGCCGTCGAGTTGCTTGCGACTCATACTGACCTTCTGTACAACAGCACTAAACCCTACTCTATCCTGTGTCAATCGCACTGCCTCTGACACACCCATCCCGATTACCCCAGTCACTGAATCAATTTACTTCATAGAGAGTCTTCCCCTCCTGCGCTGTCCCTTCACCCTACCAAGCATAATGTCCCTTTCCAAGGGCCTGTCCCTCCTTACAGCATGTCCAGAGTATGGCAGACGAAACCCCAGAATCCTTGCCTCCAAGGAGCAGCCTGGTTTAACCCTCTCCAGGATGAATTTGTTTGTTTTCTTGGCAATTCAGGGTACATTCAGTACTCTTCGCCAGCACCATAGCCCAAAGGCATCAATTCTCCTATCTTCCCTAGTCATTGTCCAAGTCTCTGATGCATAACAAGTGACTGCAAAGACCATAGCCTGTACCAGATGCACTTTAGTCTCCAGAGAGACACCATTGCTCTTCAGAAACCTGGAGAGGTCCCTAACAGCCGACTTTCCCATTTCAATAAGTTTTTTTATTTCCTGGCTACTGGTGCCAAAAGTGTTGACTGTGGAGCCAAGCAGACTAAAGTTGTTAACAATCTCAATCTCTTCACCATCCATCCTGATGCTGCCAATCGGTCCAGCGGTGAGAATCTTTTCTTGACATTGAGCCTCAATTCATACTGAATGCTGCAGTCCTTGACACTCTGCGGCAAGCACTTCAGGTCCTCCTCAGTTTCAGCAAGCAGGGTTGTGTCATCTGCATAACGCAGATTGTTAATAGATCTTCCACCAATCCTGACACCACATTTCTCCTCATAGAGCCCAGCTTCCTGGATAATCTGTTCTGCATACAGGTTGAAAAGGTATGGAGATAGGACACATCCCTGGTGTACACCTTTTCCAATTTTGAGCCATGCAGTGTTTCCCTGCGCTGTTCTGACGACTGCCTCTTGGTCCAAGTATAGGTTTCGCATTAGCTAATCTAAAAAAAGGAGATTTCCAGGTCTTCCTTTCTAGTATGTCAGTCTGCTGACTTCACTGAACTCTGCTCAGTACCATGGCCCTCATGGTATTAATGTGCCCTGGTGGTGTAAGTGGTGGGTTGCTGACCAAAAGATTGGTGGTTCGAACCTACCAGGTGCTAAGTGGGAGACAAATGAGTAGTCTTCTCTCGTTAAGATTTACACCCTCCATTCTTTTACCTTTCCATAATTTTTGACTCATGTACTTATAACTTGTTAGTCAAATTTGTGTCTTCTAGGTTGCAACACCCCCATGATACATCTTCAAGGATATGAACATGTACGCCCAAGCACAATCAATAAGAGTGCATCTAAATTCCAAAATCAATCTCCATAATAGTCTATGTGTTTCCTACTGCCAAAGGGGCCCTTTAGAGTAGTGAGAGAAGATCTTCACCCTGAAGCCCACAGCGTCCCTTTTCAGCAGGAAGTAGCTAAGAGAATATGCCATCCCCTTTTCCTTATGAATCAGGGTGAAGTCTCTCTCAGGGAGGAGTGATAGGGAATGGCAAAGGACACACCGACAAAGGAGATTAATCACAACTGACTTTGACAAGCACTGTGGCAATTGGACAATTAAAACAGACATTTGGATGGCGGGGAAGAAGAGCAAACTGGGGAGGAGGGTAGAGAGAATGGTGCAGCAATGAAGGAATGAAAACCCAAAATCCCTGTAAATGTTCATTAAAACTAATAAAATTTAATAAAAAAAAAAGATTTACACCCTCCAAAATTAGATGAAAGGCTATGAATCAGAACTGACTCAACAGCAATGGGTTTGGGATTTAGATCATAGCAACATACAGGCTTCCACTGACAGAGAGCTGGTGGCTGTAAATGAGTGCACTGGCTGACACTCAAGTCTGGGTCTCTAGATGGAAAGTAACAACTCCACCAATGAGTGACTGCTGCTCCCTTAAACTAGATCAAGGGACCACCCTTATTTGGTGACGTTTTACCGGCACATACATTGCCTGTGGGTGCTTTCATGCTATGTGTGTATTTGTGGCCTTAAGGCCCTGCAAAGTCTAAAATATTTAGTGGTTTGCAGACACTTCGAGTAGATCATCTCTATGGTAATAACCCTAGAACTCTTAAGAGCCTCTCCCAAACCCTCAGACAGCATGTATACATGCCATTTCTTCTACACAAACCTCTAATCCCTTAAAAGCTGTGAATTTGTCTTTTCCCTCTTTATATAAGTTCCTTTAAGTAGTAAATATCATTTAGTAATTGTTCAGTAAATGTTTACTGAAAGAATGAAGGCACAATAAAGTTGTCTTGGGTTTTTCTTTAAAATTTTGATTTTATACTGGTTTACTTACAAAGTTCATACATATTGTTTTTCACAGAGTAATAGTTTTAACATCTAAGATTGTTGTAAGTTAATGTGGAGTCACCTTGGATTTAATAGCACAACAGAAACAAACCCCTGACCTTTATGGTCTTTGCTGTGTGTAAGCCCATTGGTGCAGTCACTGTGTCAATTCATCTCAAGTATGACATCTTTCCAAGGACTAGTCCTTCCTCATAATAACATGCCCGAACTATGTGAGGTGAAGTCTCACCAGTCTTACTTCCACTGAGCACTCTGGCTGTGCTTCTTCCAAATGACCACTCTTGTTATTGTTGTATACCCTCGAGTCAGACTGACCCATAGTTGACCCTCCAGCAAGTTTTCAGAGGCAATTAATTGCATGGGAGGAGATAGCCCATCCTTTCCCCACAGAGCTGATGGTGGCCTCGAATCACATGCCTTCAGGATTTCAGCATAGATTCTTGCCACTAGGCCACCAGGGCTCCACTGTTCAGTATCATCAAGTCAGCTATGACTCATAAAGACCCTGTGAATTACAGATGTGAACCTTGTCCTATCCAGTGCCACATTAACAATGTCCGATAAGCTCAAGCCCTTCCCCCCCCCCATTTTGTGTGTGTTTGTGTGTGTGTGTGTACCATCAAACCAAATCTGACTGGTACAGGAGGAGACTGTCCCTCCTTCTCCAGTAGAGCATCTGATGGATTCAAACCGCGTACCTCTGGGATTGCAGTGAAGCTTCTTGCCACTAGGCTACCAGAGCTCCCTCAAGCCCATTTTTTTTCCTCAAGCCCATTTTTATAGTCACTTTGTCAATCCATCCTGTAGCAAGTCTTTCTCTGACCTTTCCCAGGGTTCTCTGGTGGCTTGGTAAGGAGTTACACTGCTAACACAAAGGCACATGGTTCAAATCCACCGGCCGCTCTGCAGGAGAAAGATAGGCAGTGTCCTCCTATGTAATTGACTGCCTCTGAAAACCCACTGGAGGGTCAGCTAGGAGTCAGCTGTGACTTGACAGTACACAACAATAGCAACCACCTTTCCTAGTGTGGTGTTTTTTTTTTCCAAGGACTGGCCCCTCCTCACAACATGTCCAAAGTATGTGAGACGAAGTTTCACCATCCTTGCCTCTAAGGAGTACCCTGGCTACACTTCCTCCCAGATATATCTGTTTCTTTTTCAGTCCATTTACTACTCAGTACTCCTTTGCACAATTCAAAGGCATTGACTCTTGGGTCATCCTCATTCACTATCCAAATTACATGCAAAGCAATTGTAAATACTATGGCTTGAGTCTCAAAAACGTTTTAGCATAATCACTCCCAAATCACTGTGCACTGAAGCAAAGGAAGCTAAAAGAAATAGGACCCTTGTGAAAAAACAAAGGGCAAAAATGTGCACTGAAGCAAAGGAAGCTAAAAGAAATAGGACCCTTGTGAAAAAACAAAGGGCAAAAATGTGCCGTGTGGGTCAGGGCGTTCTTCAAAGGTTCAGTAAACCACACAGCCTGCAGTTCTGTAATATAGATTCAATCATTAGAACACCGCAGCGTCAGACCATCAGTTGTACAGATTTAGAAAGTTGGAGAGACCATGCTCAGCCTGAAACCAGAGGGCATAATGAATAAGGCTGTGACTACAGAAAATTAATTCACAGGTGAGCTGTGAGCAAAGGGCTTCTGGCCACGCAAACCCATTGTACAGCAGGGGGCGCTCACAGCCCTGCCTGCCCAAGCTAGCAGCAACGCAGAACACGGGGCTGCAAAAGAATGGTGCAGGATTCATCCATCTGACCATGTTCCTACTTATACAAGTAGAATCAATGGGGTTTAGCTGAAGGGCTTGTATTTTGCAATTACCTTGAAAATGTATGCAAAAGATTATAAAAAAGATAAAAGACCAAGCTATTTGAGTAAAATAGACGTTCAGTATTAATTTGTGACAAGCCCAGAAATAAGGGAAAAGAATGGTAGCCTTTGGTCATGTAACTCTCATTTATTTAAGGCTACCTTTACAACCACTGTCAAATCCTGACTTATGTTGAAAAGAGATGAATTCATAAGCATTTATTTCCATCTATTTAGAGTTGTGTGAATAAAGGGTGTAAAAGGCAAATGATAAGAACTGGATGCTGAGACCTAAATGCTGCTTCATTTCAGAGTTATTCCAGCTGGGCCCCTTTACTGCTGGAGCAGTGACAGTTCTGAGCCACAGCTTCACAGCTTCAGGCGACTTAGAGACACTTTCTGCTCACTGTACTGTCTGTCCAAGGCGGAAAGGACACCTGGACATTGGTTGCTGTTGCTGATTGTCTTCGAGTCATAGTGACCTTATGGACAAAAGTCCTGAAGCCCTTCTATAACTATCGACATTTATCAAAGTTCATAGAGTTCCAGGGGTATGTTGTTCAGGAAGTGGATGCCACTTCTGCTGGACGCTGATGGAGACAAAAAATCCTCATAGGAGCCACCTTCTACCAAGAGAAGCACAGTGGTCCCAGACTCCTGCAGGTAAAAAAATTTAGTTTCAAAGGAATACAGAAAATATTAAACAACAAAAGGTAAAGGTGAAAAATACTAAAGTGAGGGGGTTTTGCCTACAGTTTTTCCCCGTTTCTATATATAGAAGGAATGAGCTCTGGTGGCTTACTAGTTACGGGTTAGTGTTGTCAACCCAATGGTGTATTGTGTGACTCCACCAGCTGCTCTACAAGAGAAAGATGGGTTATCTTCTCTCATGTGCATTAAAAACTTTGAAAAATCCACTGAAGGGTCAGCTATGAGGTGGTTTTAACTCAACGGCAATGATTTTTAAATGTATAGCTCTCATTTTACTTGGATCCATAACTATCACCCATGGAGGTAACAATCATGAAATCACATGCTATATTGCACTGGACAAATTTGTTGCAAAAGAAATCTTTAAAGTTTAAAAAGTTTTAAAAAATAAAGCTATCACTTTGAAGACTAAGGTTCACCCACCCATGGTGTTTTCAGTCCTCTCATATACATGTGACAGCTCGACAATGGATAAAGAAGAGTGGAGAGGAATGGATTCATTTTCATTATGTTATTTGTGAAGAACAAGGAATAGACGACTGTGAGAAGATCAAACAAATTTTAAAAGTGCAGCCAGATTGTTCCTTAGAGGTAGGGATGGGAGGACTTTTTCAAAGTACTCTGGACATGTTATCACAAGAGACTAGTCCTAGGAAAAGTACAAGATGCTTGGGAAAGTAGTGAAAAAGACCTTCAATCAGATGGACTGACAGAGTGGCTATATGCCAATGTGCTCAGACACAGCAACAATGGTGAGGACGGCTCAGGACAGGGCAGGTTCTGCACTGTAAGGAGCCACTGTGAGTCGAGATGGACTCAAAGGCACCTAACAACAGCAGGACACCACACACGCAAGCTTGGAGCATGGCCGTTTTTCCAAACAGAGTTTAGCTCCATCAATTTCCCTGGGAGATCCATCTCTAATCCATCTTTGTCTTATGGTTGTATTCTGAAAGAATTTAGAGTAATGTATGGATGTAACTTATAAATGGAGAATGAGGCAGTAAAAAAGAAAGTTTAGAAGCTAAGGTAAGGAAGTTACATAAATAGGTTTACATCATCTTTACCTTCTCTTCCATCTCACTTGCAGCTCCAGGTAAATTCAAAGGACTGAGAGAACTTGGCGTATCACTGGACTGGAAAAAGAAAGAGATCACTCAGGCCAAACGTCAGAACAGCAAGGTCTGAACACATAACCACATGCCCTGGGGGCGGGTGCCTGGTCAAGGGAAGCCTCCCACGTCTACCCCAGCACCTGCACAGCCTGCTTCAAAGAGCCAGCAGGAATCATGGTGGGCACTCTGTGAAGACTCAAAGTCTACAAGGCCTACCTGAGACCTAGAGTGTGGACTAGCCACTCTCCCAAGTGCAATTCTGTTTTCTCAGTCCTTAGTATTTTCACGATTGTCTGAGAGTCTGGGGAGCTGCTCAGTGGCCTCCTTCCTGGGGCAGAGGGTTATCCTGTCCACACTGGCTCTAACCTCAGAGCTCTCAGCTATGCTAACCACATTCATCCCCTTCACCTGCCAGACCCCTCACTGAGAAACAATAACGAAGAAGAAGAAGATAAAGTCCTCCTGGTACCTAATTCAAAGGGCTGAGCTGAGAAAATAAAAGACCAGAATGGAGGCAAAAGCATAGACAGGAGAAAGCCCAAGGCTGGAGAGTCACACTACTGTCACCCTGGCACGGCCCATCCTCAGAAAACCTACAGTCTGCAGCTGCACCCCTCCAATGCCCACTGCAACCAGCTCAGCTGGATTGACACAGCAATGGGCTTGAGCGTGTCAGAGGTGGTGAGGGTGGCACAGGACAGGACAAGGTTCAGATCTGTTGCTCATCATCTCACAATGAGTTGTACTCAACGGCACCTACCAACAACATCAACACACCCTCTATAAGGAGGCCTGGTGGCACAAATGGTTACGCTCTGAGCTGCTCATTGAAAGGCTGGGAGTTTGAGCTCATGCAGCAACTCTGTGGAAAGAAGACCTGGCAGCCTGCTTCTGTAACGATCTTGCCATGAAAACCCTGCGGGGCAGTTCTACCGTGTTAATGTGGGCTGTCACATAGCCTGAAATCTCCAGGACAGCACTGAACAACACCCTTTAAGTAAAAAAGACCTTTTTATCAATTTTTACAAGTATTTTATTTTCCTTTGCTGAGCAAAACTATCTGCTTGCTCACCATTTTTCTGCCCCAAACATAGCCCTATGTAGAAAGGTCTTTACATAGTATAGGGTAGTCTGACCTTCTGCCCAAGTAGCCTTCAAGCTGGCCTGTTTGATCTGTTCCATCTCACACTAAGTCCCTACCTCTCCTTCAATTTCCCTTTCAATTAGCCCAATTCAGCATTTAATTATGTAGGGCCCTGGCTAAGACATGGGGAGGAATAGATGTGTTACATGCAAGTTGCCTTCAAGGAGCTCTGAGTTTGGAGAGAAAGTGAATACAGTTCCAAGGACAAGGCCATAGATGGAGTATGGATATACTACAAGTGGACAGCAGAGACGATGCACCTTGAGGTGTGAGATCAGCATCTGGAGGGAAAGTGCAGACACTCGAGAGTGTGTACAAAGGGCCACGTCCCCTCTTCTCTTGTCCTGCACCCCATCCCGGTGATGATCCAGCTGAAGAGCTGGGAAGCTGTCAAATGAATCACTGCACAGAGCCCTCAGCACAAGACACGTCCTCCAGCTCTGAGCTCATTAGAAATTAGAAACACCTTCCCTGCCTTATTCACCTCCCAGCAGATCCCAGGGGAATTGGACGTCCTGTCTCCTGTCTAGTACCCTCCCCCGTTTATTAGAAAGTCGTCATTCCCTGGAGGACACTTACTTTGTTCTCAGTGTCTGAGAGGACGAGGTCCTGCTTAGTCACAATCTCCATGGGACTGGTCGGGAACAGGTCGTCTTCCAAGCTAGCCTCTCCACTGTCTCCCTTCTTCATGGGAACGGCATTGGGTGGCGGCTGCCCGAACTTGAGGTTCTTGCCCAACTGTTGCTGGGGAGAAGCAAAGGAAACATGTTTCTGAAGCAGTGAAGCACGGCATCATGACCACAGCCAGGTTCCCCGGTGAATCTGATCAACACAGAGGCTTGTCTTGTGCACAACTGACTTTTAGGCTCTGCATCATGCCTGTAATCAACAATGCAGTTCTCTAACAAGTTGTTTTCAGTGTTCTTTGTCTTTCCACCTTTTCGAGCCATGAGTTTTTTCATCCAGCCACCTCTTCCGTGGAGATTCCAAGATTTTTCAGTGGGTACACAGACCGTATTTCCCAACACAAGGCTAAGTTCCACTTCCACTGAAAAACATTTTGTTGACTTGGTTTGATCTACACATTTCTTTACATGAGTCTCTTAAAATCAAAGAAAATAGTTACATGAGTGCAGGAAACAATGGGGTCAAATCAGTACTCTATGGTTGCTGTAATAAGAGGGTATTCCAATCCCTTTTGGATAAATGTATTCCCCTAGCCTATTTATACCTTGGCAACCTTCCTCACCAGTCTTGAGCTTATGATCCTATCCTAGAGAGACCCTCATTCTTCTGCAACATCCATCTGTTTGAGGTCCATGAAGATTATACACTCGCTCCCACTAATAAACATCACCAGCAATGTGAAGGAGGCCTGGGTATCCAGCGTATCTTTCACTGAGCAATCCTGGGATCATGGGAGGGAGAGGAAGACTCCAGTCCCAACACTAGGTTTTCCTCTTTGCCTTGCTGCAGTTTCCCACTGGGAAACAGGGAACAAATGGACCAAGTCAGGAAGGGACAGAGAGGCAGGAGAAAAGGGCCACGGAGGGATTGACTGCTGGTGCGTGGTGGTGAAAAGAGAAGAGTGAAGGAAGGAGAAATCAGGGAGATAAGTACTAGGTGGAATAAGAGAAAGGGCAGATTAGACAAGGAAAAATATTTCTTGAAATAAATATTATCAAAATAATAGCTAAAAGAAGGGGTAAAGTATTTAACAGACTGGGCTGAAGAGACAAAAATTACATTCAAGAAGAAAAACAGGATTCTCCTACTTATTTATGGAGAATCCTATGAAGGAGAATCCTCAACACTTGGGTGTTTTTTCATCCTCTCTCCAGGTTCATTGGGTTTCCAGAGGCAAGCTATTGTGGAAGTAGATGCCACTCCTGCTTCCAAGCTTGTTTTATTCGGGGAGCTCCACCCCACTCTCTGTCTGCATTGGGTAACCAACCATTAACACATTTGACACATCAGTGTCACAGTGTTCAGCCTCACAGCAACCACAAGTTATCGCTGTACGGCAACTTGTACAACAGGGCTATATGAACTAATTATGGAACTAGTCACTTGAATATATTCACAATCTTATAAGTCATACTGTTTTAACAAACTCATAGCATTATTAACATTTTGTCATTGTTGTTGTTATGTGCCATTGAGTTGCTTGTGACTCATAGCCACCCTACGTACAAAGAACCAGCTCTGACCTCTGCTCTATCCTGTGCCAACCTTATTGTCCCTGACACATCTACCCCCATTACCCCAGTCACTGAATCAATCCATCTCTTCAAGAGTCTTCCTCTCTTGTGCTGTCCCTTCACTTTCCCAAGCATGATGTCCTTCTCCAAGTTTGTTGTTATTGGGTGCCATTGAGTCGTAGATAACTCATAGTGACCCTATGAATGGAAGACCTGAGCACTGTTCATAGTTTCCAAAGGCAAGCCATTTCGGAAGTGGATGCCACTCCTGCTTCCAAGCTTATTTTCATTGGGAAACTCCACCAAACACTGCCCACCATGGGTAACCATTATCACATTTGGCACATCAGTGCCACAGTATTCAGCATCACAACAACCATGAGTTACTTCTGTACAGCAATGCAGACAAGTGCTATACCACCTAGAAGAATGTTTCACCAAAAAAGCCCAATTTGAACCAGGCGTGAGGGCTGCAGATTAAAATCACCCACCTTGGGCTTGGTAACATAACTTTCTGTCCATGGGGCCAATGTAGCTCTATGTTGTCATTGTTATTGTGCTGTCCTTTCACCCTCCCAAGCATGATGTCCTTCTCCAAGTTTAGGGAAGATATATGCCTCATGATAAGAGTCTGTGCTGTGCTGTGTAGAATGTTTAGCAGCATTTGAGGTCTCTACCTATTCTGTGCCCATAACAGCCCTCCTTCCTAGAGTTGAGAGAATAAAAAATGTCTGTAGGGACATTGCCCAATATCTCCTGGGGGTCAAAACATCCACCGCTGAGAACTTTATAATCTGGTCCTTGAGTTTCATGGTCCTTTATTGTTAAATACCCTCCCCCCCCATACTTATATGTAATTTGGCTAATATTTAACTCCAAAGAGGTGCAAAGAGCATTATCAATAACTTTTATCAACCTCTAATGTTGGAAAAAAGAAAAAGGCTGAAAAATACTCAGATGTCCAAAGAGGAGAGGTAGCTGGTCCAAGTTTTTGGAAACAATGAGTGGTCTATCTAGAACTTGAACCCAGGTTTTCCAAAGCCACATTCAGTCTTATTTTCAATGTACTCTACTGGCTCTCTTAAGTGAGACACTGTGCTTCCTTCTTAAAACTGTTACACAAAGACTATTCCAACTCCTGGTAACCCCTCATGTGTATTGCACAGTAGAACCATTCTCTGGAGGATGTTCATGGCAGTGACCTTGAAAAAGCACATTTCCAGGTCTTTCTCTGAGCAGCTAAATACTTAACTACACCAACCAGTGACTTCATTTCCATTTTACAGGAGCAGAAGTAAAGAGAAGATAGAGCCCTTTTAATAACTTATTTAGTACCTGCAGGAGGCATCCTTTGAGTGAAATGTCTCCTATCCTTTTAAATCAACAGAGCCAAACTCACCCACCATCACCCAGCTCCCTCTCAGTCTTACATGGTGGACACTGCAAAGACATGAGGGAAGCCCAAGATGCCCCTCCCGCCACCCCAGGCCCCACTGCATGCCAAGTCGGGTGCAGGGATGGCGAGGGCTCCTAGACTGGCTGGCAGGCCAGCCATACAGGCTCCCTCCTGCACACACAGCAAAGTCTGTGTACAGCCAGTGGAGGACAGTCTGAGCAGCCTGACGGGGTGCAGGTGTTCAGGCCGGCCAAGCTGTCTTCTGAAAACAGGCAGGAAGCAGCAGTTAGTATGTACTCTACACAGATCTAAGCAAAGCACAGTTAGAACAGCCGATGGGGTTAGACAAGAGGACATGGAGTCACAAAGCCACAGGCCCGTCATCCTCTGCTGCCCTGAGACGACACACTGGCAGGAGAGGGATGCATCTGGGCAGAAGAGGTGGGAACAAGTCCCTTTAACAAAGGTTCCCATGGCGATGTCTGGCTCAGCCTTGACTTATTGCTCTCTTCTTGAAGGGTGTTGGCCAAGAACTGAAAAGGACATCATCTCCCTTAGAATGTAGATGTCCTGCTGTTTTCCAAGGTTTCAGAACTGGCTGAGAGAAAAGTATGCCTTCTATATGTACATGGAAGGAGCAAGTCTTCAGTATCTTACCAAGGGCATGTTAGTTACTCTAGCTTTCTAATGCCATTCACATATAACTTTTGCCACCACCAAGCAAACAGAATAAAGATGCTGATATTTTACTTCATTAGGATTCATTTTAGAACTCTGGTGCTCTTCCACACAAATGCTCGTGAGACAAAAGAGAATATGCAAAATGAAATCCCAGCCTAGAATTACTTAAAAAAAAAAGCAACAATCTGAACAAAACCAAAAAAATACCCTCTAAATATGGCATGATGGTTATGGTTGCCAATAGAAATGAAAAGAGAAAATGAAATGCGAAACAGACAGAATAAGAACTGGGCAAATAAGCTACGAAGGGGGGGAAATGAAGAAATGGAGACGAGTAACAATAAAAAATGACGTAGAGTTATTGACCCAGCAATTCCACTACTGGGAATATACCCTAAAGAGACCATAACTGACATCCAAGCAGATATAGGCACACCCATGGCTTTGTTCACAATAGCAAGGAGTTGGAAACAACCCAAGTGCCCATCAACAAACGAATGGACAGAGAAGCTCTGCTATATTCACACAATGGAATACTAGGCTGCCTTGAAAAACAAGGAACTCATGCAATATTATTCAAAATGAGTGACCCTGGAGGACATTATGCTGAGTGAAATATCTCAGTCACAAAAGGACAAATACTGTATGGTGCCACTGTTGTAGAATGAGGCTGACGTCAGGGTGGGGGTAAGACTGAGAACAACTGGATAAATTATGTTTACTGCATTGAAGTCGATAAGGGAGAGAACAGTTTAAAAGTAATATATTTTACGGCATTATGATTATTATAAGAGTTTGGAATGAGGGTTGCAGAGTGGAATATACTCGGGATGGGGGTGGGGGTGCGGGGGGATTGTATACCAATGAAGGAGTTTTTCCTTTTGCTTTTCAAGGAGAAGAGCGAACTGGGGGTGGGGTTGGGCAGGGAGAAAAGTGCAACAATGAATGAAAGGAAATCCAAAATCACTGTAAATAGTCATTGAAATTAATTTTAAAAAAAAGAAGTAGAGTTAAAGAAAAGAAAGAAAGAAAATGGAAAGGGGTAGAGGACAGGAAGGAAGATGGCGAAGGGTCCAGGAAGAGCTGTAGACTTCATTGCAGTTACAACAAGCTAGGAGGAAAGGGAGCTCTGGTGGCCTAGTGGTAAGAAGCTGAGCTGCAATTCCCAATGTACATGGTTCAAATCCACCAGCTGCTCCATGGGAGGAAGATGAGTGATTTCCTCTGAAAACCTGCAGGAGAAGCTCTGGCTTGGTCTGACTTGACGGCACACAATAACAGTAAGAGAAAGAAAAAAAGTGGGTTTTTTTTAAAGAGTGAGGAAGAGGGATTAAAAATGTGTATGTGTATAAAACAACTTAATTATTGGCTATCAAATTGAAACGGACTCATATCTGGTCATCTAGTCAGTTTCTAAGGAGCAACTGGTGGATTTGAACTGCCTGCCTTTGGGCTGGAAGTGCAACTCCCTACAGATAACATCACTAGAGCTTGATTTCTGTCAGCTTTGTTCATCTTACAGAATTCAGAGCTATTGTACACAGGGTCGCTATGAGTTGCAGGAGACTCGACAGCACATAACAACAATAACAATGTTCATCGTAGCAAAAAAAACCCTCTACAATGCTGTTTTGTTTTTTTAGGATGAAGATGCACATCTTAGCAATGCTGCTGTTGTTAAGTGCTGTCAAGTTGACCCTGACTCAGAGCAACCCCACGAACGATAGATCAAAAACGTGTCCTATCCTGAACCATCTTCACAATCTCCAATAGGCTCAAGCTCATTTTTACAGTCACTGCGTCAATCCATATGTTAGCTGATTTGAAAACTCCCCAGAGAAAAGAAATCCAGGCTAGAGGCTAGGAAATTGGAGGAGTTAAAATAGAGGCAGGGAGGATCCTGGTTATGAAAGAAGTCAAGAAGAGATTTAGGAATGGGCTGCAAGAGGCCTGCTTGAACTAAAGAGAGTCATCTCTGATAGAAAAGGGAACGAGACCAGGGTAGGATTTAGAGCAACAAGGCTGAAGGGACCGTCAGGAGCCTGAGGACAAGGAACTCATGACCAAATGTTCATGCACCTTTGCAGTTCCTACCAGCAAAAGAGAGGAAGACCCTCAACAAGCTGGATTGACACAGTGACTCGAGCAAGGGGCTCAAGTGTGGCAGAGATGATTGAGGCTGGCACAAGATAAAAAAGGGTTCAGATTTGTTTTTCATAGGGTTGCTGTAAGTTGTACTCAACTTGATGGCACCTAACAACAATTGATAAAGACCAAAATGTATTTCAGAAGAGACTCTGAAAATTATCTCAGAACACAGAAAACCCCCCCAAAACCCAACACCAAAAACACAGAAGAAATGTTGAAGTAAAATAGTTGAACAGACTATTTCAAAAAAGCACCTAGAGAAAACAAAACAAAGGAGCAGAACAAACTACAAACAGTTGGAGTTGCTATGCTACAAGTTGCAATGCTGAAGGGTCCTATAGGCAAAATCTTGAAAAATGCAAGAAACATAGAAAGAAGATGAAAGGCATGCACAAAGTCACTGTACCAAAAACAATTTGCTGACACTGAACCATACCAGGAAGCAGCATATGATCATGTGCCAGTGGTAATGAAGAAAGAAGTTCAAGTTACACTGAAGGCACTGGCAAAAACAAGGCCCCAGAAATTGATGAGCTACCAATTAACATGTCTCAACAAACAAACCTCTTCTTGGATGTGCTCACCACTCTATCTCTACCAGAAAATCTAGAAGACAGCCAACAGAACAGAAGAAGTTCATATATGTTTCCATTACCAAAAAAAGGTGAACCAACAGAATGTGGAAATGATCAAACCATATTATTAACATCACATTCATTAAGAACTTTCTGAATATGATTAAAAATGAGTGAAAGGGAACATTGACAGGGGACTGTCAGAAATTCAAGCTGGATTCAGAAGAGGCTGTGGCTTGAAGGATATCACTGCTGATATCAGATGGATCTTGGCTGAAAGCAGAGAATACTAGATATTTTGTCTGTGTTTTATTGACTATGCAAAGGCATTTGTCTGGATAATAACAAGTTACGGCTAACATTGAGAAGAATGGGAATCCCAAAACACTTAATCATGCTAATAATAATCTAAACATAGGCCAAGAAGCAGTTGTCTAAAAAGGACAAGAGATCACCAATTACACTGTCAAAATCAGGAAGGGTGTGCGTCAGGGTTGTATCCTTTCTCCATACCTATTCATTCTGTATGCTGAGAAAATCATTCAAGAAGCTGGGTTCTAGAAGAAAGAATGTGTCATCAGGCTTAGAGGAATACCCATCAATAACCTGCCTTATACAGATGACACAATCTTTCTTGCTGAAAATGAAGAGGATTTAAAAGTACTTATTGCAGAAGATCGAAGACTACAGCCTTAAATAAGGGTTTAAGGTAAAGAGGACTTAAAGCACTTACTGCAGAAAACCAAAGACTACAGCCTTTAATATGGATTACATTTTAACATCAAGAAAAGAACATTCCTCACCACTGGATCAATAGACAACACGGCGATAGACGGAGAAAAGATCCATGTTGTCAGTGATTTCATGGTGCACCATCAACACCTAAGGTAACAGCAGTAAAAAAGTCAAAGGATTTAGAGAATTCAGAAAATCTTCTGTGAAGGACTTATGTACAGTTTGGAAGAGCAAGGATGTCTCTTTAAGGACTAAGGTGCTCCTTATCCAAGCTACGATCTTTTTAATTACTGTGCATATGAAAATGGTCAGTGAGTAAGGATAAAAGGAAAAGAACCAATGCCTAAAGCTGTGGTTTTGAAGAAGAGTACTGAATATTCCACGGACTGTCAAAAGAACACACACCTATGTCTTGGAGGCAGTGTAAGGATGGTGCAACTTACCTTGGGCACACTGTCAGGATGGGCCAGGCCTTGAAAAAGGACACCATGCTGGGAGAGATTGAGGGGGAGGGTCATTGAAAGAGAGGAGGACCCCTAACAAGATGGACTGATATGGTGATTATAACAACCAGCTTGAAGATGTCAGAGATTGTGTGGATGGTGCAGATAGAGCAATGGTTCAGGTCTGTTTTTTATAGGGCTATTATCAGTTGCCACTCACTCAATGACACCTAACACAACAAGAACAACTGCTAAAGCCAGTGTGGCAATCTTAAATACAAGTGTGAATGGAATACTGGATAAATAGGTAATGGAAGGAATGTAGGATGGAAAAGAAGTGGGGATAAAAACAGCCCGAGATGCCTTTTGTTACCTGAATTTTGCTCACAATTCGTGCATTGCCATGGAAGACACAGCTGTAGAATGAATTAATGAAGACTAGTTTGTGAAGAGGAACTCACTAAATTTGCAGAGGTAAACAATCACTCCCGCACTTTTACTTGGAATATCCCTGGGCCGTCTGCCACTCTATACACATGGCAACTGTGGTTAGAAGGGAGAGGGCAAACTTGTGCCTATACCAAGAGTCCACGTGGCTTGAGGTTATGAAAGGAGTTACTGTTCAGGCTGGAATGTGAGCGAAAAGGAGATATTTTATTCATCCAATTTGGGCCATTTTGCTGTTATATGGAATGCTGGAGAATGATGTTGCAGGAATGTGTATCCATATTTATGAGAACTGTTCTCTGGTGCAGAAATGCCAAGCACATCACATTCTGCATCTCTTCCACTGCCAGGGTTTCATTTTCCCCACATCTTTCACCAGCCATTCTTCATTCTAAGACTACACAAGCTCAAGAAGAATAAAGTTACTACGTTCCTGAGCAAATTGCAAATGCTCTCCCAGGTAATATGAACTTTAAAAGACCCTGCATACTGATTTAAAGGCATCTGCTCCTCTAAAGACGCTGCAAGGGGTAGATATTTTATTCCTTGTACCCCTGACAGTTGCCTTGGGTGTCAAATACATCAAATATAGGGCTTTGCCATTTTTAAGTAGAATCAAGCTGAAGAGGGCTCCTGATCTAAACCAAATAGTTCCTCCCTGACATAAATAGACTAGCATTCTCTGACAAAGGTCTGGTGAAATGATAAAAATTACCTGCAAGTCAGGACTATGAGAACTTTGAGTTTTATCATTAGTTAGTACATATCTCCCAGCCTCAAACCCGAACTCAAATCAACAGGCTAAAAAAAAAAAGTCAACAGGCTCCCTCCCTACCCTGTGATTCTGGGCATCTTTAGGTAATAAGGTAGTTCCAGTGCAAATATAACAATACAGCGGGTGCAGTTTTCAGCTCTACCCTGCACTGCTGCTTATGGCTGTGCTCAGGTTGTTTCTAACTCACAGGGACCCCAGGTGATAGAGAAGAACCACCCCATAGGGTTTTCCCTATTAAAGGCTGCCATCTTTATGGGAACAGATCCAGTTTTTCCCCCCAAGATTGCTCTTGAGTTTGAACCATCAGCCTTTCAGTTAGCAGGTTTCTGCTTAACTATGCTGGCTGAAATGTGATGTTGTCTTGATCACCAATGCAAAGAGCTGTAGGAGCCCTTTGGATTATCATATGCACCCCTTTATTTTCTCAGAGAAGAAACGAGGTTCAGAGAGGTTCAATGACTTCTTACAAGGTCAGATGGCCGGTGGGGACAGAGGCTTGTCCTTCCTTTGTTTTTTTCAGAGGATATTTAGCATACTGGCAATAAAGTAACTGTCTTAGTATTTAGTAGCCGACTTATCAGAAGGACACCAGAGTTGTCTCCACTAACTGACATGTACTATAAATTGTGTTTTCATCATGAAGACATTTTCTTTTTATCCTTAGAAACAAAATCACTTGTTAAGTTTTCCCTTATAATGTGTGGTCTCATGTCACCCTGATCATGAATTCTGTCTAGAAACAGCTTCATGGCAGTGGGTTTTTCTCATCTATGTCTCCACCAAAAAGAAATATTAAAAACATAAAATATTTATCAAAATAAAGTTTGCTTATTTGCCACAGGAACATCGGTGAATGGAAGAGTTCATTTACTCTGAAAAATTCACTTTGCTGCAGCTTATGTATGTCGCACTCATTTATACTGTCATTGTTGTGCCAGTGGAGCTCTCAAAGCCCAGAGTCTCCAGTGGTTCAAATCCACCATAAGCTCCTTGGGTGAAAGGCAGGCAGTCTCCTCTAGTTGTGATTTATACCCTTGGGAATCCAATGGAGGGTCATTATGAATTGGAACAAACTGGAGAGCAGTATGTTTGTGACTGAGTATCACTGAGTGCAACAGACGGGTTTTAGGTGACACTGAACATGAACATGGACACTAGAGGGCGACCTTCCCACAGGCATCATGACACGGGTCTTCTGTGACTTTCTGGAAAGTTTCTCAAGGCACAGAGAAAAATGGCATTTTTCTTTCTTTTTTTTTAAATGGAATTCCAGTAGACATTTTATTTCAAAAGAATGTCTTAATAACCGTGGCTAATCGGTTTGCCAGAACACTGGATGTCCAATAGGTGTTACCGGTTCTCACTCGCTCCTTCATACTCTCTCCAAACACTCACACATACATGAAGACAACTCCAGACATCAAAATGAAAAACCAAAACAGAACAAACAACACATGCCTCTGATGCACCTCAACTCCCTCATTCCATGCTGGAGTCTGCGAGGGGGCGGTCTCTTGGGCTGCTTACTAAGCATCAATAGCAGCATAACCTTGTCATAGAAAAATGCAAAGCATTCATGCAAGTTAATAAAGTCACTACAATTTCTTCCACTTACCAGGAACATACTGCTTAGTCGACTGAAAAATAAAGCACAGTCTTTTGGGGGTGATATAGTTATAGTTCAGGTCACTAAAAAAAAAATAAATCCCTTTTTCTATGCCCATTTCCCTGTTGTTTTCTAAAAATGTATCATTCGAGAGCTGGAGGCGGCAGCTTGTGAATTCATGCAGTAGAATGCAAAATTAGGCCAACCTCATGTGAAGAGATACAGAGCTTGAGAATTCAAATTTCAAATAAAACAGTTATTCTTTTTTCCTCACGTTTCTTCCCGCGTTAACAGAAATGATGCTTCTGGAACATGCCAGATCAGAGTCTTTAAAACTAGGCTTAATTGTTTACAGAGATAACAAGCATTTACCTACTTTTATAGTCTCTTACATTTTCAGCATTGAAGAACTATCATTTTAGGACTGCAAATCCACTTTATGCAGTGACAGTAGCATATGACCATAACAGGTGCTACTGAAGACAACAGATTTAGTTTTTCAAGAACTCAAAAAAAAGCCTTAGTGATATCTTTCCATCATTCCTCATAGAAAGACATTCAGAGTTCAGAGTGTTTTAGGAATAATAACCCCATAATTTCAGGACTTAAGGAAAGAGGAAATACTCAAGGCTTTCTTTGTCCACCAACCTCCTCTCCCTTCTCCTCCAACCTAGAAGTGATAGCTTGAATTTTGTTTCTTCTTTCCTTTTTTTCCCTCTGATTTCTTTCTGAGTCTAAAAATATTAACAGCATGAGCATCCAGAACTTGTTAGGAAATGCTGGAGTTTGAAGGCAGTGTCTGGGTTGGCTCCGAGGGCAGAACTCTGACCTTGGGGGCAGTGGTGACATCAGATATGAAGAACTCAGCAAACTTAGGTGGGGTTCCATGGTAGTGGCAAATTCTTCACTTGCCATATGCTACCTGTGCCCAGCTGAGTATACACAGAGGAGGGGCCCAAACACAGACCACAATGCTAATGCTCAGGAGAAACAGGAACAGTTCAAGAAAACAGAAAACATTCTTTGACTGCAAAGTTCCATCATATCAAGAGTTACTTAGGTCAAGTACTCCTTTCTGCTCCCCATCTCCTCTCCCACCTCCCCTCCCCCACCTGCTCATTCATTATCCATTGATCATTATAGACTTACAAGCAGATGGCAATCAGCGAATCAGCACCCCATTTACAACCTGGATAACCTCCTAGCACACCAATCAACTACTTGCTTACACGATTCTAGAGTGAGTGAATTCTACCAACAGCCAAGCCTTCACAGTCTAGTGAGATCTGAAATGCCTTTGATCCTCTTCCTTTTCTTGGCTTCTTATTATTCCAGTCACACTGAGTGAAGAATTATTATACATTCATTATTAAGGACTTACAACAGGTGCTGATTTTATATAAGAAAACTGGCTCATTCTGCAGAGTGAATAAGGAGCCTTGTGTTATTCTTCCTAAGGCTTGTTATAATGGCCTTGTGTTATTCTTCCTAAGACCAAGTGGTTCAGGGAGAGCCAGATTTACAAAAACAACTGAAGAATTAGAGTTGCACCATTCATTGTCCAATCACAGAGAGCTGGAGAGCAGATAAGGTCACTATTCATGGTTAGAAGCGGCTTCCTCCTAGCCAAGTTCTGCAGCTTCTCTTAAGAATCTGCTCTCAGGATTTGCAGTCATAAATGTGGGAATGACTTGAGAGCAAAGGAGAGGTCATATGATGCAGGCAGGTGTGATGGTGGATAGAAGGTTCACGGATAACTGAGTCAGGTTCAAGAAAACAAACATCCTCACTAGAAGTTAAGTCCTGTAAATCCCCCATCCTCTGGCAAGACTAAGCAAGTGCTTCTGCCCCCTCCCCTTCCCTCCAGAGCTAGCCCCTCCTAGGCTCTGACCTACCAATCTCAAGCTGTCTTCTTACCTGAAGAGTTTTGACTTTGCCCAGGATGTTGTCCTGTGACATTGCTTGAACTGTCTGCTCACTTTCTGCTCCCCCATCAGGGATAAAAATACTGTCATGGGAAAATGCCCGGGTTCCCATAGTATAGTTGAAGGACCTGGAATGCAAATCATGTGCTTCGTTTTATTAGGATGATAAAATTTCTTTTGGCAATACAGTTTCCTGTTCTTCCTGATCTGAGGGGCTCCACCCACATTCCCCATCTCATTCAGAGCACTCCCAGCCAGAACTGTATTCTTTTCTGCTAAGGGCCAGCCAAGGAGTTGGGGAGACAAAACGTCCCACAGGACTAAGAGAGAACATCTCTCACACAGGCCTGATTCGGAGCCACTCACTGAGAGAGTTCAAGGACAGCCAGTTATTTGTAGATGATCTCAGATGGAAGGCACTACACAAATTGTTAATTGGAGGTACCTTTCCCTGCATGAACTGGAGCTATTAGCTTTACCCCAGGAAATCTTGTCCACTAGCATTTATTCAAGTAACATGCAGATCCAGAATTAAGAGGCAAGAGAGTTTCAGATCAGTCAAACTGGAAGAGAAATATGGACAGATATGTAGAAGACTAGAATTGCTGATACTGATTATAAATGCTTTAGGATTCAGAGAAAGGGGGATAATCTTTGTATTAGGGCAATTCTGTTAGTTATCAGGCACTTCTGTTGAGTCCACTCTGATTCATCGGGTCCCTGTGAGAGTCAGAATAGAATTACGCTCCTTCCCTAAGATTTTCCATGGTTGATTTTCACAAGTAGATCACCTTGCCTTTTTCACGGCACATAACAACAACAACAACCACCACCACCACTAAGTGGACTTGAACTGTCAACCTTTTGCAACACCCAAGAAACAGAGTTGTTGCTACTGTTATAAATATGACTCCTATTGACTTGATGAACAACAGCTCTGAACCATGTCCTACCCTGTACCATCTTCATCATCACTAACAATCTCAATTCTACAGCTGTAGTCACTGTGTCAATTCACCTGGTTGACGGTCTTCTTCTCCTCTACCATCCACCCATCTTTCCAAGTATGATGCCCCTTCCCAAGGAATAGCTGCTCCTAGCAACATGTCCAAATTATGTGAGATGAAGCTTTGCCATCCTCGCCTCCAAGGATGCACTCTTTCCAAGATATAGGTTTGTTCTTTTGGAAGTTCATGGGATAATCAATACTTTTCTCCAGCAGATCATAGGGTTTTCAGAGGTCTGTTATTTCATAAATGGATGGCCAATCCTGCTTCCCAGACTACTTTAATTGGGGAGCTCTGCTGAAAATTGTCCAGCACAGGTGACCCCTCTGGTATTTGAAATACCAGTGGCATAGCTTCCTGCATCACAGCAACCCATAAGTTACCCCAGTACAGCAAACTGACAGACAAATGCTGTACTAATAAGAGCAAAACAATAAATAAATAAGCATGTATACATACAAGCTATAAAGTAATTGTTGTTAGGTGCCTTCAAGTTGAGTATGACTCATCACAACAGCAGATCAGAACCCCGTCCTATAAAGTAATCGTTGTTTTTGTCTGTTATATACTGCTGAGTGGGGACTGATTCGTTGTTGACCCTCCAGCAGCTTTTCACAAGCAGTAAACTGCACGGTAGTTGAGTCTTCATCTTTCTCCTGCTCAGTTGCTGGTGGATTTGAACTGCATGCCTTTCAGTTGATAGTGCAAATCCTTACCACCACGCCACCAGAGTTCCCTTACAAACATGCAATTTGCTTAAAAAAAAAAAGGACCAAAGAGAGTGGGACTTACTAATTGAGTTTGAAATTTAAGGAAGTTTGGACATTTGCTGCATGACATCGAGGCTTGGAAGATAAATCATCCCTGAGAAAGGATGTAGACACTGAGGCTGTGGACTCCTCACAGGTGTCAGGAGAATTAAACACGGACCACAAAGCAAGGCAGGCACTGGGCCACAGTACCAGGCCCTCAGGAAGTATTCCCAGGGGTAGGAGCATGAAGCACTACTTCTTGCCTCTCCATGACTCAAAAAGGATACCAACTGGAGGTTTTATCATTGCCTACATGAAGGAAACAACAGCTAGGACTGGGGGAAAGTCCTAGCTGGTATCTTTGAACTGAATTCAGTGTGCAGGGTTCTCATTATCTGTCCAAGTATCAGAAAGCTCTGGTTTAAGCTCTGGTATATTCAGACAATGGAATGCATATGCTGCATTGAAAAACAAGGAACTCAAGAAATATTATTAAAAATGGGTGATCCTGGAGGACAGTATGCTGAGCAAAATATCTCAGTCACAAAAGGACAAATATTGCATCGGGTCACTGCTGTAAAATGGGACTGACATCGGGGTTGGGGGGAGACGGAGAAAGAGGGAATAAATAATGCATACTGCACTGAGACAGATGAGGGAGAGACTGTTTAAAAGGAATATATGATTAGGTACTGTTGTCATGACAAGAGTCCAGAATGAAGACTGCATAGTGGAGTGGACTGGGGGGTTGGGGGGGGTGGAACTGTATAACAAAGAATTTTACTTTTCAAAGAGAAGAGCAAACTGGGCGGGGGAGGAGTGGGCAGAAAGAAAAATGCAACAAGAAATGAATGGAAATACAAAGTTTTATAAACGTTTATTAAAATTAATAATAAAGGGTTTTTTTTTTGTTTAAAAAACAACTCCTATTTGTTGCCATTGAGTTAGAACTGACTCACAGCTGACCCTCTAACAGGCTTTGACAGCCTGTAAATCACAGAGTCTGCTAATCTTCCCTCAAGGAGCCACTGGCAGATTCAAACCACCTGAGAGGCAACAGTTTTGGGTTAGGAACATAGCTTCCTATGGACTACACCACCAGAGCCCCCTGTCTGAGTCCAAGTTTGTTGTGTCATTGCTGTTAAGAGACATCACATTTTTTTTCAATGTTTCAGCTAAAATTTATTATTTTTATAAAAACATCTTTGTATTTGTAACAACAAAAACATTTTTCGTAAGTGTAACTTGCATCTATCAACATGTCTACCAGGATAAAACTCTGGAGTCATTTCATTTCTTAACTGTCTAATACACTTAGGTAAGACTGTCAAGACCCAAATAGAATGGCATTTCTTTTTATAAATTTTATTTTATTAATTTTAATGAACATTTACAGAGATTTTGGATTTCCATTCATTCATTGTTGCACTTTTCTCCCTGCCCACCCCTCCCCCCAACTCACTCCTCTGAAAAGTAAAATTCTTTCGTTGGTATACAATCCCCCCACCCCCACCCCACCCACCGCCCTGAGTACACTCCACTATGCAACCTTAATTCTGGACTCTTGTGATAAAAAGAGAAACATCAAATTGACTGTGACTCCCAGCAACCCTATGAACAACTGATCTGAACCTTGCCCTATCCTGTGCCATCTTTATCTTCTCTGACATATTTGAGCCCACTGTTAACTTATTGTGTCAATCCATCTTGGTGAGGGTCTTCTTTTCTTTCTCTGACCCTCCACCTTTCCTACCATGATGTCTTTTTCCAAAGACTAGCCCCACCTGACAACATGCCCAAAGTATGTGAGATAAATCTTCACCACCTTTGCCTCCAAGGAGCATCCTGTTTGCACTTCCTCTGAGACAGATTAAACAAATCTGTTGTTTGCTCCACCGGCAGTCTGTGGTATATTGAGTGTTTTTCATCATCATAATTCAAATGCATTGATTCTTCTTGATCAACAAACAGGGATTTATAACCCCTGAAAATTTACTGGTCCTATCTGATAGTAATGAGAGAGAATTTACCATATTGCAGGGAGCAGGGTAAGAAGAGTAAGTGGTTTAAAAATAAGTGTTTCTTTTGTTGTTATGTACCATCGAGTTGTAACTGACCCATGACTCCAGTGGGTTTTCAGAGGCGGGTAAATCTCATGAAAAGAAACCACCTACCAGAGGAACAAACAGTAATAATCACTTTATAAGATGGTGGAAAGGATCCAATGAAATAATGAAAGAAAAACTCTCAACACAGTGTTTCCTCATGGAGTTTGGTTATTGTTATTGTTACCAAAAATCATGCAGCCAGGAAGTGCAAATCCATGTCTTGTGGTTTTGTTTGTTTTTCAATTTCTTTCTATTTGAATAAAAGGTTACAGATAATATTTTTATAGACATTATAGTCAATCTTTCATTTACATTTTGTTCAGAACATTATTTGCCACTGATTAATGTAATTAATTAACGACTATATAGTGGTAAGGAGTTGCACTGCCAACCCGAAGGTAGGTGAGTTGAATCCACCATCTACTCTTTACTGTCTTCTTGTTAGAGATGAAACTCATCCAAATAGAAGAAATAGAGTGAGAAACTGACCTTAGATCTGCTGTACGATCCCAGGCCAGCCAGTTCAAGTATTTTAAAGTGGAAAAAGGTGGGAGCAGAGATTAGTGCAATGGATAGGTAAGGCAAAGGGAAAGGGAGGGTACAGTGAGGTCTCAATATGGTGTTGTAAATAACGGCATTATACAACTGCAATTACCAATATAGAATGAAATGTATACGAGTGAGTGAATGAAAACCATAAATTAAAAACCCTTGACATACTCACTTAGGAATTTTAAACCATGTCATGTTCCCTTGCTCTTTTTGCACAACAGCCTCTTAGGTTAAGTATAGGTTTCACATAAGCACAATTAAGTGCTCTAGGATTCCCATTCTTCTCAATGTTAGCCATAACTTACCATCCACACAGTCAAATGTCTTTGCATAGTCAATAAAGCACAAATAGACATTTTTCTGGTATTCTTTACTTTCAGCCAGGATCCACCTGACATCAATAATGATATCTCTGGTGCCCTGGCCTCTTCTAAATCCTGACTGAATTTCTGGCAGTTCCCTACCTATGTATTGTTTGAGCTGTGTTTGAACGATGTTCTGTATGAGATATTAATGATATTGTTTGATAGTTTCCACATACTGTTGGATCACCTTTCTTGGGAATGGGAACAAATAATGACCTCTTCCAATCTGTCGGTCAGACAGCTGTCCTCCAAATTTCCTGGCATAGACTGGTGAACGCATCCAAGGCTGCATCTGCTAATTGAAACAACTCGTCTGGTATCCCATCTATTCCTGGTGCTTTCGTTTTTGCCAATGCCTTCAGTGAAGCTTCCATTTCCTCCTTCATTACCACTGGCTCCTGTGCATATGGCACACCCTAAAATTTTTCCACTGTCAGTTAGTTCTTTGTGGTACAGTGATTCTGTGTATTCTATCTTCTTTCAGTGCTTTCTGGGTCATTCCATACACTGCCCATAGCATATTTCAATGTTGTGACTCGAGGCTTGAATTTGTTTTTCAGTTCTCTCAGCTTGAGAAATGCAGCACAAGTTTCCCCCTTTTTAGTCTCTAACTCCAGTTCTCTGCACATTACATTATAATACTTTGCTTTGTCTTCTTGAGCTGCCCTTGGACAAGGACATACAATATGCTCACATGTCTTCCACTAAGAGTCCTGGCAGCACAGTGGTGACTTAACAGCAAACTGAAAGGCCACTGGTTTGACCTCATCAGTTATTTTGCACAAGAGAAATGAAGTAGTTATCTTCCATAAAGAGTACAGTCTTAAAAAGCCAATGGGGAATTTTTGCTCTGCCTTACAGGGTTGTCATGAGTTGGAATTGACCAACAACAATAAATTTTGTTTCAGGCTTGTTTTTCACTTCCAGATTGAAAGAAAATAAATAATAGGAGTACAAATTATAATAATGATAGCACATAATTTTAAATACTATAATATAGAGGATATAGAAGGGGCAATCTCCTCGTGTATGATTTACTGCCTCTGGAAAGCCATTCAAGAATCAGCTGGGTTGGTTCAGACTCAATGGCACACAACAAGAACAATCATATGTTATGACAAATAATATTACTCTTCAAATCAAGAAGTCAACTCATTGCTGTTGAGTCAGAACCAAGTCACAGCTTACCCTCTAGTGAGTTTTTGGAGTTTGTAAATGATGCATGAGGCACTGCTCATCTTTCTTCCATGGAGTTGTGATAGATTCAAACTACCAGAGAGGCAACACAACTTCTTGTGTACTAGGCCACCAGAGTCAGTAATATTAACACTTGCTATGAGTTCAGGCGACTTGACAGTACATAACAAAAACAATAAATTTTGTTAGGTGACTCAACTGCATTTAACAACAACAACACAGGCAGAGCTCAGTTGGCCTAGTGGACAGAAAGCGATGCTACCACGCCAAAGGAGGGTGATTTTAATCTGTGGCCCTCAGGCCTGGTTTTAATTGTTTCTGGTCAAACATTCTTTTAGGTGGTATAGCACTAGTCTGTCCATTTTCTGTACAGAGGTAACTCATGGTTGCTGTGATACTGAACACTGTGACCCTGATGTGTCAAATGTGATAATGGTCACCCATGGTGGACAGTGTTTGGTGGAGCTCCCTGATTAAAACAAGCTTGGAAGCATGAGTGGCATCCACTTTCATAACAGCTTGCCTCTGGAAACCCTATGAACCTGGAGAGAGGATGAAAGTTATATAAGTGTTCAGGTCTTTTGTTTATAGGGTCACTATGACTTGCCCATAACTTGAGAGAACTTAACACCACCACCACCACCATTTGCTATTTGTTAATTTTCTTTAAGATGATATCTAAATATTTTTGGTATATAACATCTAAACACCCTAAAGTAGGCCCTAATAAACTATAATTTTAGATATATGGATTAGGCCTCTGGGATACTGAGTTGTTCTCACCCAATTTACGATGATCCCGAGTGTTACAGAGTGGAACTGTTTCATAGTTTCTTGGCTGTAACTTTTACAGAAGCAGTTCACAAGGCCTTTCTTCTGTAGTAATCAAGGCAAGGTCAAGTACTCAACCTTTAGGTAAGCAGCAGATTGCCAACAATCTGCATCACTCATGCTCTCCTGAGATAATCTGTACTTTGCTATAGATTAATAAGTTTTATAGACAGATAGATAGATATGTTGTTATGTGCTGTCGAGTAGCCTGCGACTCATAGTGACCCTCTGTACAACAACCCTAAACCCTGCTCTATCTCCTGCCAATCTTACTGTCTCTGACACACCTATCCCCATTACCCCAGTGACTGAATCAATCCATCTCATCGAGGGTCTTCCTTTCCTGTGCTGTCCCTCTACCCTCCCAAACATGGCATCCTTCTCCAAGGACTGGTCCCTCCTTGCAACATGTCCAAAGTATGTCAGATGGAGCTTCAGAATCCTTGACTCCAAAGAGCAGCCCTGTTTCACCCTCTACAGGACAAACCTGTTTGTTCTCCTAGCAGTCCACTGTATAGTCAGTACTCTTCTCCAGCACCACAGCTCAAAGGCATCAACTCTCCTTCTATCATACCTAGTCATTCATTGTCCAACTCTCTGATGCATAGCAAGTTATTGTAAGGACCATGGCCTGGATTAGGCATGCCTTGCTCCTTTGAAAACATATGTAATTTGTTTTTTATTTATAGGTATTTTAGGATTTTTCTCTGGTTTTCAGCACTTGTACTCTGATCTAGCTGGATATGAATTTCTTTTGTCTGACTACTTGCAATATATAATGATTCTTAAGTCTGTGGTTTGAGATCTTTCATCAGTTTTGGAAAAATTAATGGTCAATATCTCCTAAAACGTTTACTTTCTTTAATTCTGCTCTGACACTTAGTGCTAAATCTTTTCACCATAAGTCATGTCTTTCATGTTCTTTTTTGTTTCTGATATCTCTTTACTGAGTGTGATTCAGTCTGAATTCTTCAACTGTCCTAGTTTCTAACTCATTAATCTTCTCTTTCAGCTTTGTCTAAACTGTTGTTAATGTCATCTGTTGAGCTCTTAATTTCCATAAGTAACTTTTCCATCTAGAATTTCCATTTGTTCTGTGATGTATATGATTGTTTTTTGTTTTTTAGTTTTGTTTTGCTTTACAAAAGAGCCTAGTTCTTTGGTGAAATTATCTATCTTGTCAGCTATTTACTTGAATATATAAAACATAACTATTTAAAAGTCTCTATCTCAAGTAGAAGAACTTACATAGCTTGTTAGTTTTTAAACTTCTACCATATGATACATATGTCAGAACCTATTTGTTGATACATCATTGCTTGTAAGACCATGACCAAAAACATGAGTATCTTTTCCTTCTTAGACTTGGGCTATGCTGTGGTATAGAGCTACGAGAAGATCCAGGGGAGGAGAACTGTGATTCATTAGTTACATGGGTAGAAAATCTCATATTAATTCACATAAACATTCAATCATGTTAATTTGTGTAACATTAAATCTTTATTAATCAGTTTAACAGTTTCTGCTCCAAACAACTCTAAAATGAAGTAGATTGTTTCTTTTTCACTGAAAGGAAAGCTGAGAGAAGGAAAGGGTAAAAAATTTGTCCAAAATCTGAAGCAAAATCTGTGGCAGGTCTGGAATGAAACAGAATTGCCTATGCATGGAGATCCCAGTTTGAAACTATGTTCTACTAAACAAGAGTTTGGTGGTATCATTGTCCTTAATCAGCTGGGAATTAAGAATCACATGGTTGGGAGGTGGATGGAGGATTTGTCACAAACTGTACTTTAGCATAGAGTTCATCCTGTTTTCTTTATTCTTGACATTTAAAGATCTTTCACAACTGATTGCAAAGCTGGCTAATGCTGCCTTCCTTTTATTGTGAGTGAGCCAGCGGGCAAGGGCCTTCTGAGCCCCAGATTGCTGCAGTGTTCCCTCGGACTCTCTGTCTGCTCAAATGGAAGAAACACAGCCTTCTTCTCTGATGCAGAGAACACTGAGCAGACTCTTGAACGTGAAAAGAGATTTACAAAGAGCTCTAAAATCTCACAGACTTCAAACCTCTAACTGGGAGACGGTCAATACCATCACTCAACAGTCACGGTCTTTGCAGCACACATCTGGTAAAAGCAGATTCTAGAAATAAGGGAAAGAGGGCTGCTTGAGAAAAACAGTTTTAATCAGTTCAGTGAGAAATCATAGTCAAAACTAAGAGGCTCGAGGGGTGTGTGGAGGGAGATTGGCTTTGAGGTGGGCTTCAGCAGAAGTTTTTGGGGTCTGTGAAAGTCTGTCAGCTACCTTATGGGCAGAAAAGAACAGGGTGAAGATATCCTAACTCTGACTTCTCTTTGCCCTGGTTTTGTTGTTGTTATAATCAATGTTATTGTTATTGTTACTGTTACTGGAAGGTTTGGCTTCCAAACATCTAATCAGAGACTTCTAATTATTCTAAACAGGCTAGCTTTTACTTTCTTCCTCTTCACTAACTTTAAAAATTTTGTCCAAAACCTTCCAAAAATATACAAAGATTCTTACCACTGGGCCAACTGGTAGCCTCCTGATGGATGGTCAAGA
>NW_006399970.1:52596-68239 GCF_000299155.1 Elephantulus edwardii
TGTGGTGCTGGAGAAGAGTATTGAATATATCATGGACTGCCAGGAGAACAAACATCCTAGAGAGAGTGAAATAGCCTGCTCCTTGGAGACAAGGAGTCTGAGGCTTCAACTGGCATACTTTGGGCATGCTGCGAGAGGGATCATGATGTCCTGGAGAGGGACATCATGCTTGGAAGGGTGGAGAGACAGCTCAAGAGAGGAAGACCCTGGATGAGATGGATTGATAGAGTGACTGACGTAATGAGGTGAGGTGTGTTAGAGAAAATAGAGTTGGCATAGGATACAGCAGGTTTCAGGGTTGTTGTACATATGGTCATTATGAGGTGTCTCGATGGCACGTAACAACAACAGCAAGGCTAGCCGGTGGTTACTCTTCTAGTTTTAGCAGCTACCTTTAAAAACTGTGTCTTTCTATCTGTAATGCTATACTCTCTTCCATCAGCTAGATGTCTCCAGCCGCATAGCAGGCTCTTGCGGGCTGGTTATCCTACTGTAGGACAAACTCAATGTAAATACACCCAAAGTCATCAATGTGTCTTACAAAACTCTTCTGCTTCAACTATTTCTTTGTGTCCGTCATGTCCAAGGATCTTTGCTCCGTTACTTTGTAAGAGAGAGCAGATCTAGTTTGGTTGGTTGGTTGGTGGTTGTTAGGGGCTATTGAGTCTACTATGACCCACTGTAAATGACCCTAAGAATAACAGGCCTGATCCTGGCTGTGTCCTGTGCCATTCTCATGATCGCTGACATGCTTGAGCTCACTGCTAAAGGTATTGTGTCACTCCAACCTATTAAGGGATTCTTCCCTTCTGATAACCCTATACTTTTCCCAGCATGGTATCTTTTTCCAAGGTCTGGCTTCTCCTGGCAACATGCTCAAGGCAGATCTTGAAGGATCACCCCGGTTTTACTTCCTCCTACACAGATTTGCTTGTTGTTTAGGGTGTCCATGGGGGGTATTCAGTGCTCTTCTCCAACACAACAATTCAAAGGCATTGATTTTTATTCTGTCATCTCTATCATTGTCCAGCTTATGGAAAAGATAGAGAGTAAAAAGACCACAGAAGATGATATCATCTATCCTTTGACGCAACACAGCAAAAATCATTGAATACCACTGACAATCCTGGACTCCCAGATCCTGCCTGCACTCCCAGACCCAGCCTACACTCCATCCTGTCTGCCCATATTCTTTTCTGTGCTTGGAGATCCAGGTTGCTGCTCTCCACATTTGTAGTTAGACTTTCGACAAGGGAAAAGTCTCGGCACAGATCTGAAACCCATGCATGTGATTAGAGATTGATGTTCACTGTGTTTTCAATGGCTAGCATCTTTTAGAACTAGATCACCAGGTCTTCCTTCCAACCACCAGTTTTTTGGTTAGAAGCTGAGCTCTTAACAATTGCCCCACCTGGGCTTTAGACTTCAAAGAGGGTGAATGATTTTTAAGGAAAGGCGTGTTGTCCTAACAGAAAGGTAAAATGAGAGTGGAAGGCTGAAAAGTATTATGACAACATGTGCAATAGCTGAAGTCAGAGAATTAAAAAAGAACTTGCTCGGCATTTCTCAAGCTGAAAGAAATGAAGTACAAATCCAAGTCTCAAGTTACAATACTGAGAATGCCATGGGCAAAATACTGAATGATCCAGGAAGCATCAAAAGAAGATGGAAGGAGTACACAGAATCTCTGTACTGAAAAGAATTGGTCGACACTGAAAAATTTCAGTGTGGATCATAACAAACTGTGGTTGACTCTGAAAAGAATGGGAATCCCAGAACACTTGATCATACTGATGTGAAACCTATACTTGGACCAAGAGGCAGTCGTCAGAACAGAGCAAGGAAACACTGCATGGTTCAAAATTGGGAAGGGAGTATGCCAGGGATGTGTCCTATCTCCATACCTTTTCAACCTATATGCAGAACAGATCATCCGAGAGGCTGGGCTCTATGAGAAGTGTGGCAACAGGATTGGTGGAAGATCTATTAACAATCTCCATTATGCAGATGACACAACCCTGCTTGCTGAAACTGAGGACCTGAAACACTTGCTGCAGAGGGTCAAGGACTGCAGCCTCCTATATGGATTGAGGCTCAATGTCAAGAAGACAAAGATTCTCACCACTGAACAAATTGGCAGCATCAGGATGGATGGTGAAGAGATTGAGACTGTTCACAGTTTTAGTTTGCTTGGCTGCACAGTCAACACTCTTGGCCCAGTAGCCAGGAAATTAAAAGACATATTGCGATGGGAAAGCCTGCTGTTAGGGACCTCTCTAAAGTATAGAAGAGCAATGGTTTCACTCTAGAGACTAAGATGTGCCTGATACAGGCCATGGTCTTTATAATCACTTGCTATGCATCAGAGAGTTGGACAATGACTAGGGAGGATAGAAGGAGAATTGATGCCTTTGAGCTGTGGTGCTGGAGAAGAGTGTTGAATGTATCATGAGCTGCTAAGAAAACAGATTCATCCTTGAGAGGGTTAAAGCAGGCTGCTCCTTGGAGGCAAAGATTCTGAGGCTTTGTCTGACATACTTTGGGCATATTGCAAGAAGGGACCAGTCCTTGGAGAGAGACATCATGCTTGGGTGGGTGGAGGGACAGCACAGGAGGAGAAGACCCTCTATGAGGTGGATTTATTCAGAGACTGGGTAATCGGGGTGGGTGTGTTGGAGACAGTGAGATTGGTACAGGACAGAGCAGGGTTTAGGGCTATTGTACATAGGGTCACTATGAGTCGCAAGTGACTTGACAGCTCATAACAACAACCACCAGCATATGATAAAGAGCAAATGGTAATAAGGGAAGAAGTTCAAGCTGCGTTGAAGACGTTGAAGATGCTGGCAAAAAATAAGGTCCCAGAAATAGATACTGATTGATATGTTTCAGTTAACAGATGCAATCTGTATGTGCTCACCAGTCTATGCCACGATATTTGGGGAACAGCTTCCTGGCTGGCTGACTGGAAGAGATACCTATTTGCTCCCATTCCAAAGAGGGGTAATCCAAAACAATGTGGAAATTATTGAACAATATCATTGATATCACATGCAAGCAAAATATTGCTGAAGATCACCCAAAAATGTCTGGAAGAGTACATTGACAGGGAACTCTCAGATGTTCAAGTCGAGTTTAGAAGATGCAGTGGCACCAGGGATATCACTGCTAATGTCGACAGATCTTGGCTGAAAGCAGAGACCACCAGAAGAATGTCTATCTATGTTTAATTGACTATGCAAAGGCATTTGTGTAGACCGCAATAAACTTTGGCTAATACTGACAATAGAAATCCTAGAACATTTAATTGTGCTTATGTGAAATCTATACCTAGATCAAGAAGCTATTGTCCAAACCAAGCTAGGCAGCACTGTGTAGTTTAAAATCAGGAAGGATGTATATCTTTTCTTCATATTTATTCAATCTGAATGTTGAGTAAATCATTCATGAAACTGAATTCTATAAAGAAGCATGTGGTATATGGATTGGAGGAGAACTCATCAACAACCTGTGTCCTGCAGAAGACATAAACTTACTTGCTGAAGGTGAGGAAGACCTAAAACACCTGCTACAGAAGATCAAAGACTAAAGCCTTCAATATGGATTGCATCTTAACATGAAGAAGACAAAAGTTTTTACCACTAGGTCAACAGGAAACATGATAGTTGGAGAGAGAAATGAAACTGCCAGTGATTTCATCTTGCTTGGATCCACAACACCCTTGGTACCAGCTGTCAGGAGATCAGGAGATGGATTGCTAAGGGTAAGTCAGCTGTCAGGGACCACTCCGAAATACTGAAGAGCAATGATGTTTATTTGAAGACTAAGGTGTACCTTATTCAGGTCATGGTATTTTCAATGAATCTTAAGAGCTAGACATTGAATAAGGATGACAGAAGAACTACTGATGTCTTTAAGTTGTGATGTTGGAGAAGAGTGCTGAATATCCCATCAGCTGCCAAAAGAACAAACAGGTATGTCTTGGAAAAGGTGCAATCACAGTATTCACTGGAAGCAAAGATGGTGAAGCTTTGTCTCTCATTTGGACATGTTGCTAGGAGAGGCTATTCCTTTGAAAGAGCAATCATGCTTGGAAAGGTGGAGGGTCAGCAAAAGAGAGGAAGACCCTTGATGAGGTGGAATGACTTGATGACTGCAGCAATGGGCTCAAGTGTATCAGAGATGATGAGAATGGCACACGACAGGACAGGATTCAGGTCTGTTATTCACAGGGTCGCTAATGAGTTGCACTAGACTCGACAGCACCCAACTACAGCAGAAGGATGTGTCTATTTCCATCTTAAAACATCTGATATGTCCCTATAAGCCTGGAAGGATAGAAGGGAAGAGGCATTGCTTTTCTTTCTTCCTCCTCCTCCACTTCTATTTCATTTACCCAGGGCCATTTACTGGGTTTGCTCTAAGGAATTACTGTGTAGCTCCAAGAGGCTACTTTAGAACAAACACTACAATACTCTTGGGTTCACTCACTTTCAAAGCACAAAGACTAAAAGGCAGGCTGTTATGAAGAGCTTATTTCTGTGCTTAAGTGTGAAAGAGTTAAAGTTGAGCTGAGAAATGGAAGGGTGATCCCATTCTGTGGTAATAGGTGAGTCATTATGCTAATAATCAGACCAACAGCAACACAGGACTCACATTATTTTCGCTTTTATTCAGTGAAATTTTTAATATCATTATTTTAAATAATTTGAGACTAACAAACATTGTAAGCACAGTCTGGAGCTTTAATTTTTCCGGGCCATATAAGAGAGAGTTGCTGGCATGCTATCTCACCATTTCTGACCTGGCCAGGCAGGCAGTGGAAGCTCAGAGACTTCTGGGTCAGTGTGTGCAACACACAAGAAAACACGCACCAGTTCAACAACTCTACACGTCCAGGTGTTGCTGCATACTGTTGAGTCGGAACCGACTCATAGCCGGCCCTCCAGTGGGTTTTCAGAGGCAGGCAAATGCATGAAAGGAGACTGTCCAGCCTTCTCCCAAGGAGCAGCTGTGAGATTCAAACCACATCCTCTTGGAATGGTAGGGCACCTTCTTGCCACTAGGCCACCAGTGACACACGCAGTGACATTGGCTAATTTTTCAAGTTGTGTTGCTTTTCTCAACAACTGCTTCTAAACAACTTCCCACCATAAACAAACACAAGCACACACACCCACACACCCATACACCCACCCCCCTGACTAAGCTTCTCACCTAAACTGTCAAAGCTGCTGTTCTTAATCTGATCATATATTTTGTTGCCGTTATGTGCCATCAAATTAGACCTGACTTATAGCTGACTCTCCAGTGAGTTATCAGAAGCTGTAAACTGCATAGGAGGGGACTGTCCATCTTTCTCCCTCAGAACAGCTGGTGGCTTTGAACTGCCTGCCTTTGGGATTCCAGTACAACTCTTTACCCTCAAGGTCACCAGACCTCCTTGGATCACATAGAGATAATTCCTAAAATGAGTATAATGATGACTATAGTCCTTTTTCCCCCCCCTAATTAGAGCAAACTCTTATTCAGGTCCAAGATGACTTCAGGGGATAGTTCGACTAGTTTCAGTTTAAGGTTTAAAGGTCTCCTCAGGGTAACAATAATTTTGAAGGGCCAGCTGGATTTTATTCTGAGGACCTATTCTTAAATGACTAAGAAATTGCATGAAAACCCTGAGAAATAAGTGGCGGAACCTCAAAGGGCAGCCGAAAGGGGCAATGAATGTATGACTGCCATTGCCATTCTGATTGTTCCTCCAGGCTATTGCAGCATGATTGGCTTTTGTAAATGATGCCCAACTTCAGCAATCTCTTAAACTGTACAATAACCTTTGGGGTGTGTGTTGGGGGAGAACAACAGGTTTCTAAACATTTTACTGAGCTTTCTGTCCATATTTACACAGAAAATTCATTTTCTAATCAATGGTTCAAGCACAAATGGTTCCACATCCTTGGTTCCAGCCTGAAATGTGTCAGCTCGCTCCTCTTTTCCTTCCCAGGCCTCCCTGTTTCCGCGCATCTGGTCCCCTGGACCTACCTGTCTTCTTCTCTTTGGACAAATGTTGCCTTTTTTGTCTCTTAGAATTGACTGTTTTAGGGAGTACATTCTTCCTGCGTGCTGTTTTTCATTTTATCAAAAAGAGTCAAAGTTATTACTGCAAAGTTGGAGCTGACTGACGCATTGCGGATCTTCCAGCGAGTTTTCAGAAGCAGTCAGTCACACAGGACGGATCACCTGTCATTCTCCTGTGCAGGAGCCAGTTGGTGGATTCCAACTGAATGACTTTGGATTGGAAGAGCAAAGCCTTACCCACTAGGCTGGCTGACTTAGGGCAAGAGTCTTGAAAGTTTTCCCCATCTTTTTCATATCAGTAAACCTGGCCATTTTTATTCACTTATTTATTTTTTTTTTTACATTTTTTACTCATTCTAACAGGAGATTTTAAAAAGGAGTCAAAGATCCTCAACCAGGTGGGTAAACACAGTGACCATAAAAATGGGCTTGAGTGGGTCAGACTGTGAGGATGGCACGGGATGGGACAGGGTTCAGATTGGTTGTGCATAGGGTTACTATGAGTCACAGACAACTCAACGGCACCTAACAACAACAAGGATTTTATATTATAGTCCTAAATAACAGGAATTTTATATTATAGTCCTAAGCACAGTATCAACAGTGATAGCTAGGTACCATCTCCTTCTCCTGGTCTAAGAATAGAGGAGGTCACGTGGGCCATCCGATCTTTGGACAGCTTTCTTGAGACCTTGTTTGCTTTTATAAAATTATCTTTTGTGTTAATCCTGAAGAAGTTAAATTAAAAGTTCACAGCGCAGAGTACTAACCACTGTATGGCCTTCAGTGGTTCCCTTTTATCAAAGTCTTATGGGATAAAGATGCAGTGGTTGTCTGGCACATAGAAGGCTCTTCATGACAAGGCCCTGAGCTACTCCAGCTCTAGAATTGGTCATAAGCATAGGAACGTAGTGCTGGCAACCCTACTCAATCCTGAGCCAATCTCACTGTCTCTGGCACACATACCTGATTACCCCAGTTACTGTTGTCAATCCATCTCATCCAGTGTCTTCCTCTCCTGTGCTGTCCCTCCATCCTTCTAAGCATGATAGCTCCCTCCAAAGACTAGGCCCTCCTGGCTACATGCCCAAAGTATGTGAGACGAAGTCTCAAAATCCTTGCTTCCAAGGAGCAACTTGGTTCCACCCTCTACAGATAGACTGTTATAGGGTCAGATCCAACTCACTGCTGACCTTCTGATTTTCTGAGGATGTAAATCATACATGAGAAGACTGCCCATCTTTTTCTCTCTAAGCGGTTGGTGGATTCCTGGTCTTTGGGTTGGTAGTGAAATGCCCTATGTACTAGGCCACGAGTTGTTGTTTGAGGTGGAACTGGAACCAACCGTGGCTGACCCTCCAGAAGGTTTTCAGAGGCAGGTAACTGTGGTGGAGGAGGAGATCTGCCCATCTTTCTCCTCTGGACCAGTTGGTGGTTTCATACTGAGTGTCTTTGGGATTATAGTGCAGCTTCTCACCACTTGGCCACCAGAGCTCCCAGGAAGTGCTTACAGTAATAGTACTGTTATCATCTACTGAATGCTACCCTTTGAAGTGCAAACACACTATCTGGGGAACTCATGTTCCCAAATACCCTTACCGGGCTCTATCTTAGGCTCTTCCTTTCCACGACTGTTCAATGTCAATCTCTCAAGTTGAGGTCCAATCCACCCTTTGAGTTTCATCTCAAATCTTACCAACCTCAGGCAATCTTTCCTGGAAGAAATGGCGCATTCCTTACCTTTGAACATACTTTGCATATTATATTCTCTTGCTGTTTTATGTTATGGATATTATAATCAGGCCTTAAGTGAGCGCAAGAGTCTAAGTGTTGCACATACTGCAAAGTGCTGCCTAGACATGATCACAATAACAGTCTCCTCTTATTTCCATCACAGCCTCGTGAGTTGAATGAGGGCAGGGATTGCATCTATTATGTTTGTTTCTCTCACAATGCTTTATACAAGAAAATGTATGTGTAAATGTATTCAATGCACGCACGCTATAGCAGGGCTTAGTTCCTAAGTGAGTTTCCTACAGAGCAGTCACTGAGAACATGGGAGGCACGAAGTAAACAGTGAGATGGCAAGTGGGGGAGTATCTTCAGATCATGACCATTCCACAGGTGGGCAGGCCTGTACTGTGCGGTCAACAGATGGTCAACAGGACGTTTCTCATCCCTACCAGTTTCTTCGTGGCCTCCTTTTGAACTCAAATCAGGGAACTGATCTGTGCAGGTCTTTGCTTCCTACTTTATAATTCAAATCTCTTCTCTCTCAGGTATGAACATCATATATGTTTATGAAATATTGGTCATTTGAGTTCCATACACAGGAGTGACCAAAGAAAGGCTTGGAAATCTACTCCTTATAAGTCAACCACAGAAAACTCCAGTCATCCTTACACTGAACAATCATTTAGCTCAATGAATAAAGAGTATTTGCACAACTATGAGATATCTTGTCACCCCAGTAACAATACTAAACTTCAACAGAGCAGCAAACAACAAATGCTCACAAGGCCGTGGAGAGATTGGAACCCTTATTAACTGCTGGTGGGAGTGTAAAATGGTGCAACCACTATGGAAGGCTGTATGGTGTTTTCTCAAAAAGTTGCAAATAGAAGTATCATTTGATCCAGCAATTCCACTACTGGGAATATACCCTAAAGAAACCAGAACTGCCACCCAAGCAGATATATGCACACCCATGTTTCCTGCTGTGTTAGGCACAATAGCAAAGAGATGGAAGCAACCCAAGTGTCCATCAACAAATGAATGAATTAAAAAACTATGGTAAAGTCACACAATGGAATACTATGCAGCACTGAAAAACAAGGAACTCAGGACATATTACACAACATGGATGATTCTCGAGAACATTATGCTGAGTGAAATATCTCAGTCATGAAAGGACACATACTGCCTAATGCTACTGTTATAAAACAGGACTGACAGGGGGAGTTAGGGGGTAACTCAGAGAAGAAGGGATAAATAATGAATACTGCATTGGAACAGATAAAGGAAAGAACTGTTTAAAAGGAATATACGATTAGGCATTATTTGTATGATAACAAGCCAGAATAAGGGGTAGATAGCAAAGTAGATAGCGGTTAGGGAAGAAAATGTGCCACCATGAGTGAATGAAAATCTGACTTTTCAGTAAACTTTTGTTAAAATCACAATTTAAAAAAGAAGAATGTTTACCTTGAGCATTGGACTCTATTAAAGAATTCTTTGAAAGAGATTAACTGGACCATGTTAACTCTAAAGTGCACATGAGTAGTTAGGCAGCAGTGAGTCTAAGCCAACAGTAGTGAGATACTTTGGCAAGAGACAGGGGAAAAGTCACAAACATGAAGCATATAAACAAGGCATGGAGTTGTACAGTGTTGGTAGTGGTGTTCAGGTGCTGTTGGGGTATGACTCATAGCAACCCTAAGAACACCACATCTGAACCTTACCCTACCCTGTGTCTGTATTTCTGATACACTTGAGCTTATTGTTAGTCACTGTGTTAATCCACCCTGTTGAGGGTCTTCCTTTCTTTCCCTGACCCTCTGCCTTTCGAAGCATGATGTCCTTCTCCACGGATTGGTTCCTCCTCACAACATACCCAAAGTATGTGAGATAAAGTTAAGAGCACCCGGGTTGTACTCTCTCCAAGACATATTTGCTTATACTTTTGGCAGTCCAGGGGATATTCAGTACTCTTTTCCAATCCCACAAGCCAAAGAACTGTATAATAGAAATCATTAACTAGGTGTACATTTATTGCGTATATTTTTTACCAAAAGGAAAACAATTTAAAAAGAGTAAACTATGGAATACATTTCTCCTCTGACATAGAAAGGTCTGCCATGAGTTGGAAGCAGCCCAAGGGCAGCTGGGTCTTTCTCACCTAGTTTCCCTGGCTCCCATCTGTATCAGTTGACAATCCTTTGCTGCAAGCATCAGAAGCTGATTTTCTAACTCTGGCATGAGAGAATCACAAGATACATAGTGAAGATTCGGAGGAAAATGGAACCCAGAGCTCAGGTTTGGAAAAGGTCAAGAATTAAGGGAACTCTGGAAGTCCAGGCACCAGCAGCCACAGCAGCACTCACACCAAAAGATATGTCGAGCTACAGGGTTTGCTCCTAACATCCTTAACCACTTGCCAAGGAAAAGTCCAGGAGAGGAATCTGATTGACAATTCCAAGTCACATGCTCCTGTCTGGTTGCACAGCGTGGTAGGAGAGGAGAATCTGGGCATTTGGCTTCCATAGTGGAAAGTATGGATTATGTCTTGTCAGAAGTACACACAATAATAGGATTTGGTTCCTATTAGGAAGAATATTTGGATACAACCAGATAAATTCTCAAAAATATCCCTCACAGAAGGCTTCTAAGGTCTGTGTCTTTACTCTTCAGTTTAGCCCACCTTTAGCTCTAAGGTGCTCTATTTCTCCCCAAGTACTGTGGTCCATTCTTGGTGGTACTGCTGCTGCCTTAGACCAAGTGTTACTACCAGGATACCTAAGCCCAGGTCTGATTGGTCTATGCCATCTGGAGACTGGTGGAGATCAGACAGGGGACACGATGGCTGGTGGTCTACAGTGGAGGGCAACTAGAACGTCAAAGAAAGGCCAGAACACAGACAAAGTCAATTTAGATAGCTTAAGTAAGTCATGCAGCTCCATCCAACCACATGAATCCGTCTCTACCACTGTACACTCTGTGCAAGGATCACACTGATTCAAGAAGATCCACCTCCACTCTAACGTCTGCCCAGCCTGGAGCCTCTGTCAAAAACAGGATCTGGTGAGAAGCAACAGTGAAAAGTGAGGGGAGGTTTGCTGGAGGAGGGAGAGGTATTTCTGGGGAAATTTTCTTCATTTATACCAAATGATCCCAGACAGGGATGTTCCTTTTCTGTTCCCGGTCTTAGTGATTTGCACTTGACATCTGGAACTGTGGCAGCCAACTTATGACTATGAGGGGACAAGTCTAAAGTGAAGAACCTACCACTTCTTGAAGATTCTAGAAAAGAGACTTTGAGAATGATATCACTGGGCCATTTCATTAATCAACCCTCCAGACTTTCAGATACAACAGATACTATATCTAATATCATACCTGATATTCAGATAATACTGTATATCTAATTACTGCCGAAAACACAAGTAGTTAGGTTTTCCCTTATGACTGAAATCCTCCCACCTAATAGGGCCTTGTGGTTGGTATTTAAATTTGAATGATATTGGTACTAACGGACCTTCCTTGTTTGCTTCTCTTGTATGGATGTTATCCTTTCACTCATAATACTGTATTTCAAGATGGATGCAAAAGGGGCCTTTTTATAACTATGTAAGAAACCCTGCTTTTTCTATTTTTCTGGCATAGAAGATCATACAATCGCCTGATTCAAAACGTCCCTGCCAAACCATATCATTTCACCAGTACCTGGTATGTCAATATTTATGCATTCCATTTCTTTCCTAATGCTGTCCAGTTTTCCTACATTCAACATTCCAATCATTAGTTTCTGTTTACAACTGTTCCTCTTCCTTTGTGTTCCCAAATTTGAGGGCTCAGCCTCAGTTGTCATACCTGTTAGTCTAGTCTACTCTACATGTGCTTATACAAAGAGACTAAGGAGCACCTGATACAGGCCATGGTCTTCACAATTACTTGTTACGCATCAGAGAGCTGGATAACGGCTAAGGATGACAGAAGAAAAAGTGATGTCTCAGAGTTGTGGTGTTAGAGAAGAGTCTTGAACATACCATGGACCACCAAGAAAACAAACAAGTATGTCTTAGAGACGGTGAAACCAAGTTTCTCCTTGGAGGCTAGGATTTTGAAGCTCTGTCTCACACATTTTGGGCATGTGGCCAGGAGGGACTGATCCTTGGAGAAGGACACGCTTGGAAGGTGGAGGGATAGCACAAGAGAGAAAGACCCTGAAAGACCCAGAGATGGATTGATATAGTAATTGGGGTAATGAGGGTAGGTGTGTCAGAGTCAGTCTCAGTTGGAGACTGGTTCAGGACTAGAGACTGGCTCAGGACTGGGGAGGCTTCAGAGCTGTTATATATAGGGTCTTTGAGTCGCAGGCAACTCAATAGCACATAACAGTAACAGTAGTGCCTTCTAACTACTGCTCTAAGAAATGAGTATATTCTACAAACCACTGACAACATCTAACCTTGTAGTACGAGCCTGCAGAGGGAAATTCTCTCCAACTTAAAAAGGCTGTATGCAGCTGCATAGTGAACATGTGCGGGAGGCCAGTCCTCATACTCCTTCTCCTTTGTCTTTTTTGGACAAGCATCGTGTAATCTGCGACCATACATATTGGGTAATTACTATGGTAATGATTAGGGATTCATATGGAAAAAAAAGGAAATATAATTATAGTCACATTTCAGCCTGTTTCCATGACAACAGGGGCAATTGCCATTGATCAGCAGTTTTCTCCCTAAACACATACGTGAGTCTCATTCAAATGAAATGCATAGAAGAAATTACATAGTCTCATTAAACAAACTAGAGTTGCTGGAAGAGACTGGAATCAGATTATATTTTGAGCGGCATTTCAGACTTCGTTCTCTGAAAACATACGGCACTCTGTAGGCTACGGAGTACTAAATTACTTGCCAATTACAGGAGAACAGGGCATGCTACATACCATTCATGGGAAAGGAAGAGAGCTTGGAATCTTAAAGCAGGGAATCTTAGAGACTGAAGTCAAAGGCTTGCATATGCCAGCCTGTAACAACTGTCTTCTTGTTGACAGGTGCCTTCTAGTTGACTACATTTCAGAGGCCCTATGAACAACAGGTCTGAGCTCTGCCCTATCCCACACGATCCCCATGCTCAAGGCCATGAGGAAGTCACTAAAACTATTCATTTCATTGAGGGTCTTTTTCTCTTTTGGCGACCTTTTATTTTTTCCAACACAATGTCTCTCTCTAAGGACTGTCTCCTACTGAAATTATTTCCAAAGTAGGTGAGATGAAGTTTCCCCATTCTTCTTCTAAAAAGCATTCTTGTTATACTTTCGTCAAGATAGAGTTGTTTGTTCTTTTGGCAGTTCATGGGATATTCATTATTATTCTCTAAAATCACAATTCAAAGGCATGGATTCTTCTTCAGTCTTTCTTATTTATGCCCAACTTTCTGATGCATTGGAAGCATCTGAAAATACCACGGCTTGAATTAGAAACACCTTAGTCTTTAAACTGACATTTATGTTCAATCACACTTTGGAGAGGTCCTTCAGAGCAGATTTTCCCAGTGCAACATATTTTTTGATTTCTTGACTGCTGTAACCATGGACGATGACTATGAATGAATGTTAAACGAAGTCATTGACAACTTCAAGTTTTTCTCCATCTATCATGATGTTGACTGTTGGGCCAGTGGTGAGGATCTTTCTTTTCTGTTCTTGGAAGCACTGAGTTGTAATTCGTATTGAAGGCTGTAGTCTTTGATCTTCGAGAGTAAGTGCTTCAAGTCTTCTTTACATTCTGTAAGCAAGGTTGTGCCGGCTGTGTAACTCAGGTTGTTGATGAATCTTCCACCAATCCTGAAGCCACATTCTTATATATATAGTCCAGTTTCTTGAATTATTTGCTGAGCATACATTCTGAATAAGTAAGGAGAAAGGCCAGAACCTCAACTCAGATTTTTCCTGATTTGAAACCATGAATTGTCCCCTTCTTGTTCTGTTCAGACAACTGCTTCTTAGTTCTATGTACAGGTTTCTCATTAGGATAATTAAGTGTTCTGGGAGTCCCATTTTCTTCAATGTTAGCCATAATTTGTTATGGTCCACACACATAATCACTAAAGCATAAGTGAACATCTTTCTGGTATTCTGTACTTTCAGCTATCTGGCCTCAGCAATGGTAATATTACTTGTGCTATAGCCCCTTCTGAATGCAACTTGAATTTCTGGAAATTTACTTTAAAAGAGCTGCACCAGTCATTTTAAAATAATCTTCAGCAAGATTTTATTTGCATATAATATTAGTAATACTGTTCAGTAATTTCCACATTCTGTTGAATTTATTTGGGGAAAATAATGTATCTCTCCTCCAGTCAGTTGGCCCAACAGCTGTCTTCCAAATTTCTTGGTAGAGGCTAGTGAGCACACCCAAGGCTGAATTTGCTTGCTGAAACATCTCAATTAGTACGTCATCGATTCCTGAGGCCTTACTTTTTGTAAATTCCTTCAGTGCAACTTGAACATCTTCTGTCATCATCACTGGTGCTAGATCATAAGGTAATTTCTGAAATGGTTAAGTGTTGACCAATTCTTTTTGGTGCAATAGCTCTGTATTCCTTCTGTTTTGTTCTGATGCTTCCTGCAACACTGAATATTTTGCCTATGGAATTTTTCAGTATCACAACTCAAGGTTTGCATTTTCTTCTTCACGGGTTTTTTGGTTGGTTTGGGGTTTTTTTTTTTTCAGTTTTAGAAATGTTGAACATATTCTTCATTTCAGGTTTTCTAATTCTAGCTCTTTACACATTTCGTTATAATACTTTGCTTTGTCTTTTGGAACTGTCCTTTGAAATCTTCAAAATTTCTTCCTTTTGTTTTGGACTCTCTCTATTTTAATGCAAGTTTCAGAGTCTGTCTCTTCTGAAACTCATTTTGGTCTTTTGTAATCTTTGAACTTCTTTAGGAAAGGCAGTCCACAGCTTACATGCCTTGACCCAGAGTAAGGTCCTATGTCCCTCTAGCTATCTACAGTTTTACTTTCTGTGTATTAGAGAGCTCTGGCGGCTTAGTCCATAGGGAGTGGACTTGGGCTGCTAACTCAAACACCTCTTGGAGGTTGTCATTCACCAGTGACTCTGAGGGAGAAAAAGGAACAATTTCCTTCTGAGTGACTTATGTTGTCACTGTTTTGTGCCATCAAGTCAAATGTAACTCAGAGTGACCCTATGCATAATAGCTTTGAACTCCACCCTATCCTGAGCCAGTCTCACTGTGTCTGACACAAATATCCTCACTATCCCAGTTATTGTGTCAATCCATATCATCCAAGGTCTTTTTCTCCTGCGTTGTCCCTCCACTTTTCCAAGCATGATGTCCTTCTCCAAGGACTGATCCCTCCTGACCACATGCCCAAAGTATGTGAGACAGAACTTCAAAATATTTGCCTCAAAGGAGCAAATTGTTTTCACACTCTCTAGGACAGACCTGTTTTTTCCCTTGGCAGTCCACAGGATGTTCAATACTCTTTTCCAGCAACATGACTCAAAGGCATCTATTCTTCTTCTGTCATCCATAGTCATTGTCCAGGTAGGTCTCTGATGCATAGCAAAGTAAATATGAAGATCATCCCCGAATCCAGCTAACCTTAGTCTTTAGACTTACATCGTTGCTCACTGTTGTTGTTGTTGTTATGTGCAGTGGAGTTGCTTGCAACTCATAGTGACCCTATGTACAACAGCCCTAAACTCTGCTCTGTCCTGTGCCAATCGCACTGTCTCTGACACTCCCATCCCTATTAACCCAGTCACTGAATCAATCCACCTCATAGAGGGTCTTCCCCTCCTGCACTGTCCCTCC
>NW_006399970.1:73585-77798 GCF_000299155.1 Elephantulus edwardii
CCATGTTTTCCAACTACTGATTCTTCTTCCCTGTTCCCAACTTTTGCATTCCAATCGCCCATTATTATCAATGCATCTTGATTGCATGTTCGATCTATCTCTGCCTGTAAGAGTTGGTCGAAATAATCTATTTCTTCTTCTTTGGCTCTGGTTGTTGGTGCATATATCTGGATGATAGTAGTGTTCAATGGACTTCCTTGCAAGCGTATGGATATAATCCTATCACTCACAATATTGTACTTCAAGATGGACCTAGAAATTTCTTTTTTGACTATGAAAGCAACTCCATTTTTCCTCACCTTTTCGTCTACAGAATAATATATCATATGATCAGATGAGAGCTTAAATATTTTCCCCAGCCAAGGACCTCCAGCACACTGCTGTCAGGTTAATTCTGACTCACAGTGAGTTGATTAGGTTGTAATTGGGAAGATACTGTCCACATATCCCAGTTGGAGTAGCTGGTAGATTTGAACCACTGACCTTTAAGTTAGCAGTACGACATCTTATACTTGCCACTCATCCAGGGCTCCCTCAGGATAGTGCTAGGGTCTGGAAATACAATGCATGGCAATCCATGAAGGCTTACCCTAGCAGACGGGAAAAGGAAGTCGTGAGAACAATGACAAGTTGTCTGATCTCAACTGAGGAGGTAGAGATAGCTCGCTTCTCTGAGGGACAGTCATTTAGGTGGAAAACTGATGGAAAGATAAATAGACATGATTTAAAAGAAGGAGGTGAACACATAATGAGGCTGGCTGAGACAAAGACATGGCCACATGTCAAGTCAACTAACTTGCCTTCTAGTCATGTCTCTAAGATTGGAAATACTGTGCCTTGGTTTCTCCATGTGGAAACAGAGGGTACTGGAACAGGACTAGATGTAACTATAAACCATGAACACTTGTTTAACTATAGTTTTCTCTATGTCTCTAGGGAGTTGTCTCTTCTGAAAATTTTATATAATTGGAATACATGTTATTCCCCAAATTATGTGTGTGTGTGTGTGTGTGTGTGTGTGCACATGCACATACACTCCTACTGGAAGGTACCAGGTAAGTGAAGGGTAGAAATCACATTAGCTGTTTTTTGGTTATTTCTTCCTGAGGCAAGGAGCTGAAGAGGTCATCCACATGCAGATATTTTGGGGGTTTCTGTTAGGTATTATAGAGCCTACTATTCAAATGTGACCTGTATTTTCTCTTGTCTCCCACTCCCATCAAACAAGATGCCCCCTCCCAACTTGACTCCACATTGGAACCTCACGCCTGGCGTCTCCTCGACTCTGCTCAGGTGTCTCTTCCCTCTGCTGATTGTCATCTGTATCCTTCACTGTATCCATAACTGCATGTTCTGTCAGACCTCCCACTGAACCTGCATTTTGTCCTGGGGACCCCCGAAATGCATGCGGTAAATGTTAAATTAATTCACTCACGGAAAACATATTGCATTAAGTTGATTGCGTGGTGGCTTTCATACACATCACTGGGCATGTTTGGTGTGAAAAAGGTCTGAGGTGAAGGGATCTTAGAAATGTTGCATATTTTGTCTTCTTCACTTACCCAGAATGCCCACCCCTTAAAGACCACAAGACTTTGTCTCATATGCTTTGGACACATGAGGACATATCCCTCAGGGAGATCCAGTTCCTGCAGAAGGACGTAATTTTTGCTAAAGTAACTCAAATTCATTGTTGTCAAGGTCATTCTGACTCACTGCAACCGTCCTGTGGGTTTCTGAGACTGTGAGTCCCAACTGGAGGGAACGCCCGTCTTTGTCCTGGACGGCTGCTTGTGGATTCGAACCACTAGACATGAACAATCTCCGGCTTAGCAGTGCAACTCGCTGCAGCCTACAACACCTGAGCTCCCTTCCTTCCTAAAGTTATAGAGGAAGAAAGGTTCCTTTAAAAGTCCTGTACTAAAAGAAAATCCAAAAACAAAAATAAAAAGTCCTGTACTAAAAGAAGTTAATTTGTTTTAGCCCAGAATTTCCTGAACTTGACCAAAATGGGGGTGCTCTAGCAGCCTACTTACTCCATAGAAGTTGCACCACTAATGGTTCTAATTCGATGGCCCTGAGTAGAGCTGTGACCGAGATCATCCTGCTCTATTAACATTCTTTAGGAAAAACAATGTTATATTTAATTAATGAAGGATATCATGTTAAATTGCTAAGAATTGATGATGTTTTTATCCCTTTGATTTTTTTGTGGCATTTATGATTTAAAAGAAGCAGTCTAAGAGACAGATAAAAGCATCTAAGCAACAGAAAAAACAGAATGCTTTAAAAACCCAAAGGAGATGGGAAATTTCAGGCAGAAGGAGCAGATCAATAAGGATCTATTTTTGGCCTAGGAGACATTTCTAGAATCACAGATTTTTGGAGTTCAAACAGCATGTTAAAGTTCACTCCTAAAACCCTACCCAATGTCAGAAATCCACTTTCATCATCCCTGAACTCTTTCGGCCCTCACCTAGCCTTCTCATTTTTAGGTCACTATAATTTTCAGGAAATTCTTTTTTCAGATTGGGCTGACATTTGCTTCCTTAAAACCTCTGCATGTGCTCATATTAATGCACTCTGGAGTTTGGGGTTCTTGTGAGAACTGCCAGTTTTGAGAAGGAGTCGAAAAGTCACCAGTTTGATCAACCAGATGCGTGGAAGGACAAAGGTGAGATTGTTTCCTCCTGTTATGATTTATAGTCTCAGAAACCCAACAGAGGTTCCCTCAGGGATCAGAATCAACTTGACAGCATGGGTTTCATTTGAGTTTTGCCCATTTAGAAGAGAACAAATAAAATGCATGGAAAATGTTTGTAATTGTATGGTGGAAATGAGAGTGTCATAAATTGTCTCTAATAGTGTAAAAATAGGACCTACTTGGTCTGAGAGAGAAAAAAAAATTTGGCAATAGTATATATCTAAAATTTATAGAAAACTCCAAAATGTCAACAAGAAAAAGACAAACAACCCACTTAGAAAAAAAGCAGAAGACATGTCAAGACTCTTCACCAAAGATGTCATTCAGATGGCCAACAAACACATGAGAAAACACTCCAGATAGTTAGCTATTATTCTTGTTAGGTAATACCAAGTTGACTCTGACTCAAAGTGACGCTGTGAACTACAGATCTGAACCAAGTACACTCTTGTGTCATCTTCACGATCTCTGTCATGCTTGAGTCCAGAGGGGTAGTCACTCTGCCAATTTGTCTTGTTGAGGGTCTAGCTATCAGAGAGATGCAAATCAAAACAACAAAGGATATCATCTCACCCCAGACACAAGAGCAAAGTTCAGTAAGACAGCAAGTCACAAATGCTGGCGAGTGTAGGGAGAGATGGGAGGAACTCTTATACATACACGGCTGGTGGGCATATAAGATGGGGCAACCGCTAAGGAAGGCAGTTTGGTATTTGGTCAGAAAGTTGTAAATGGAAATGTTGTTTGATGCAACTGTTACACAACTATGTATAGATCCTAAAGAAATAAAATGTGTGACACAAACAAATGTATGCACACTTATGCTTACTGCAGCATTATTCACAAGAGCAAAGAGATGGAAAGAATCCAAGGCCGATCAATGAGCAAAGAGAACGAAACTATGGTATATTCACACAGTTGAGTATTATGCAGCACGGGAAGACAATTAGCATTCGTGAGCCAGTGCATAACATGGATAAATCTAGAGGACACTATGACGAATGAAATAAGTCTGTCACAAAAGGGCAGATACTGTATAAACACAATAAATACTAGTATTATACACAGAATCATTCTAGTATGGAATGGAGGGGAGAGAAGGGAAAGGAGGAAGCAGAAAACTAATGAATAGATAGTAATCCCTTATTAAGTTGGGTGAAGGAAAAGAGAAAACTGAATGAATGGAAAATCAGACACTGGGTACTGTAATTAATGTTATGGAACAAAATGTTCATCAATGATTAGTTGAAAACACAAATGTTACATAAACTTTCGCACAAATCATTGTTTTAAAAATAGAGGGTGTGTGTGTGGGTGAACCACAGACTACCAAAAGAACAAATGAATCAAAAAAGGGGCAGATATATTATTCAAAATGGTTGACTCTGGAGAACATTATGCTGAGTGAAATATCCCTGTCACAAAAGGACAAATATTACATGATGCCACTGTTGTAGAATGGGACTGTCCTTGGGGTTGGGGAGAGACTGAGTAAGATGGGTTCAATAA
>NW_006399970.1:77898-81119 GCF_000299155.1 Elephantulus edwardii
AAGACCATGGCCTGTATCAGATGCACCTTAGTCTCCAGAGAGACACTATTGCTCTTCACTATTTTGGAGAGGTCCCTAACAGCAGACTTTCCCATGGCAATGCACTTTTTATTTTCCTGGCAACTGGCACCAAGACTGTTGACTGTGGAGCCAAGCCAACTAAAGCTGTGAATAATCTCAATCTCTTCACCATCCATCCTGATGCTGCCAATTGGTCCAGTGGTGAGAATCTCTGTCTTCTTGACATTGAGCCTCAGTCCATATTTGAGGCTGCAGTCCCTGCTCATTAGCACTCTGAAAAGATCCTTGACAACTGATTTTCCTAATACAATTAGTCTTTTGATTTCTTGACTGCTGGTGCCTTGAGTGTTGATTGTGGAACAGAGCAGAGTGAAATTGTTAAAACTTCAATCCCTTCTCCATTTATCATGGTGCTTCCAGTTGGCCCAATGGTGAGAATTTTCTTGATGCTGAGCTTCAATTCATACTGGAGGGTCAGCTATGAGTCAGTTCATGGCAAAGACTCTTAGACTCAATTGCAGTGAGTTTTTGAGTGTTCCATGTTTGTTGTTCACTGCTGTGTTCACATGGACGTTAACTCATAGTGACCTTGTGTGTGGGGACTGTCCTCCATACAGTCTTCAAGGTTTTCACAAGCACATTGCCAGGACTGTCCTCGCAAGTGCTTCTGGGCATCTTTAAACCACGAAACTCTTGGCTAGTAGTTGGTACTCAATCATCTGTGCCACCCAGTGACTTCTCTCAGCCATCATTGTAAAAATTTTCCTGAGTTTATGATCTGGAAATAGCAAACCAGCCATCAGCATTCTCTTTATCTCGGCAACAATACTAGTTTGCATTTATAAAGTGCTGTATGCAATACTGGACAGTATCTTGTTCTGTTGTACACAGGGTGGCCCGAATCTAGCCAACTTGATAAAAAAACAACCAACCAACTCATTGTCATTGAATTTGAATTGACTCATAGCCAACCCATCAGCAAGTCTTCCAAGGCGATAAATCACATGGGAGGAGAATGCCTATATTTCTCCTGCAGAGTCACAGGTGGATTCGAACAGCCAGAGAGGCATTGCCTTTGCGTTAACAGTGAAACCTCCTATGGACTAAGCCACCAGAGTACCTTGGACAACTTGATGGTATTTAATAAAAGAAAACAACGAAATCTAAAATTAACCAATAAAGAGCCCTGGGGGCAAAAACTGTTTAAGAATATGTTACTATTGGAAAGGGTGGCAATCTCAGTCAGCATGGATGAGGCACACTAGCTTTTGTTACAGCCCTGGAAGTCCAGGAGGGTAGTTCTCCTTTGTCCTAAAGAGTTGCTAAGAATTAGAATTGACTTGAAAGCTTGGTGTGGTTCTGTTTTGCTTTATCGCAAACACTGTGAGATCAATCACAATAACTTGGGAGATAGCTTATCATTTAACAGATGAAAGGCCTAGCCTGGTTAAGGTCAACAATCCATGAATGAAACCGTCTTGTGTCACAAGAAGATTCTGAGTTCTAGCCTGTTGTTCTGTCCACGTCCATCTTCTCTTTTAATTGCTCTGAGGGATTCAGCACCCTTTCCTCCTGGTGGCAGAGTATTGTTGGGCTACTAGCCAAAAGGTCAGCAATGGAATCTACCAGCCACTCCAAAGAAGAAACACGTCGTAGTCTCCCCTCCCACTAATGGTCACAACTTTGGTAAATTGATGGAAGCGCACTATGAGTTGAAAGTGACTTGAAGGCAATGGTTGTTTGATTTTTTTCTCTTAGACCCAATGCAGTTCCCTCCCTTTAATTTTTTTTTTTTACTTCTTTTCTGGCCCAACACCACAGCTCTCTGGTGGTTCAGATCCACCTGGAGTTCCTCAGCAGAAAGATAAGGCATCTCCTCCTATATAATTTACAGCCTTGGAAACCCAATGGTTTGGAACTCTCAACAACAAGGAGTGACTGAGTGTTTCTAGCCTTTGTTTAACTTTAGCACATGCAGACCCCTGCAGATGGAGGATAAATGGTCAAGTAAATGGGTCTTTCCTCAGTTCACTTTCTGCAAAACAGAGAGATCAAGACACTGTAAATCAGAGAACCTGAGATTCACTGGAATCTCACTGGTGACATGCTCTCTCCTCGCACCAGTCATGCTAATAATGTAATTTTACTTTCCAATGGGTCAGAGGGACAGTGGTATTCCACCATGGTGGGAACTCAGGGGATGAATTAGATGAAGATTGACATGTTCAGTTAGAAGAGTACTGTGGTCAAAAGAGTCATAGTCATGCGTGCATTTATTAAATGAATGACCATGGAATGCCTGCCATGGGCTCTAACCACACCCACTGTGACTGAGTCAAATCAGTCTCCTAATGACACTACATAGTGAGCTCTGGTAGCCTAGTGGCAAAAAGCTGAGCTGCGATCCTGAAGATGCATAGTTCAAGGCCACCAGCTGCTATGCAGGAGAAGGATAGGCAACCTCCTCTCTTACAATTAACTGCCTCTGAAAGCCCACTGGCAGGTCAGCTGTGGGTCGGTTCCGACTCTACGGTACACAGCAACAGGTGACACTACAGGACATGGTAAAAGCACCCCTGCAAGGTTTCCAAGGTTGTAAATCATCAAAGTAGAATGCTGCATCTTTCTCCCATAGAGAAGCTGGTGCATCCCAACAGCTGACTTTCCACGAGCAGCATAGCACTTAACTGCCATGCCCCCAGATCCTCCCATGGGCCGAGCATCATGCTAAAATTTACTGCTTTCTATTTGATTCTGAGAAGAATCGTTATACGAAGATTTCATGATTGTGACATTTCTGAAACATACTGCCAGGTCTTCCTTCAAAGGCATCTCTAGGTGGGCTCAAACCTGCAGTCTTTTTATGACTAGACGTTGTTGTTGTTGTCGTCGAGTCGTTTGCGACTCATAGCGACCCTATGTACAACAGCCCTAAACCCTGCTCTACCCTGTGCCAACTGCACTGCCTCTGACACACCCATCCCGATTACCCCAGTCACTGAATCGATCCAACTCATAGAGGGTCTTCCCCTCCTGTGCGGTCCGTCTACTCTACCCAGCATGATGCCCCTCTCTAAAGAACTGTCTCTCCTTACAACATGTCCAAAGTATGTCAGGCAAAGCCCCAGAATCCTTGCATCCAAGGAGCAGCCTGGTTTAACCCTCTCTATGATCAATCTGTTTGTTTTCTTGGCAGTCCA
>NW_006399970.1:88689-93665 GCF_000299155.1 Elephantulus edwardii
AGGTCTTTAGAGAGGGACATCATGCTGGGTAGAGTGGAGGGACAGCGCAGGAGGGGAAGACCCTCTATGAGGTGGATTGATTCAGTGACTGGGGCACTCGCGATGGGTGTGTCAGAGGCAATGAGATTGGCACAGGATAGAGCATGGTTTAGGGCTGTTGTACATGGGGTCGCTATGAGTCGCAAACGACTCAACGGCACATAACAACAACAACAACAGTTTTTGAAAGCGGATTGCCAGGCCTTTCTTTCCAGTCTTGCATGGCCTGAACGCTCCACTGGAACTTGTTCACCACGGCTGACACTATTTGTAGTTGAAGTGATGGTTATATCATTTTCACATCACAGCAACACGCATGCCAACACTGTATGGCAACTGAGAGATGGACGTGGTGGATTAAACTGCGGCTTAGTCACTCTAGAGGAGCTGTACCTCATGCTGATATCATGACACAAAAACGGTTCATATTTATACTTTACAACGGGAGAAACTGAGGTGGGATCAAATCGATTCATCCTGGACAACATGTAACTATCTTAGTACTGGCATTGCAAAACTGGTTTGTTCAATCCTGTCCGTGTTCTCTTTTCAGTTAAATCCTTTCCTTCCGTTAAATCTGGTCAATTTCTTACCCTAAAGCGAGTAGACAATGGGAAACAAACACAGGCCTGTCTAGAAAAGGGGTCAGCATCAGCTAGAACTCACAATGTACTGTCCAAGAGCATTTTGAAGCTGCCTGCCTGTGGATTGTGTAACTGTAGAACAACGATGTGAGAGTTTCTTTCCTGACACACACAGGAAAACAAATGTTTTTTACTTTGACATAGAAACATAACATAGAAAGTGCAGATTATAATATCTGTTTTCTCAACAGGCATGTTGTTATTGCAGTTCTGTGCGGTTGAGTCTACTCCGACACATAGTGACCCTATGTACAACAGCTCTGAACTCTGCTCTCTCTTAAGCCAATTACATTGTCTCCCCAGTCACTGAATCAGTTAATCTCATTCAGGGTCTTCCTCTCTTGCGCTGTCCCTCCACCCTTCCAAACATGACGTCCTTCTCCAAGGACTGGTCCCTTTTTGCAACATGTCCAAAGTATGTCAGATGAAGCTTCAGAATCCTCGCCTCCAAGGAGCTGCCTGGTTTCACCCTATCTATGATGAACCTGTTCGTTCTCTTAGCAGTCCATGGTACATTCAATACTCTTCTCCAACACCACAACTCAATGGATATTTGCATACTGCTCATTCATAGAAAACATTCTAATGCACTTAACTGAGACTGAAGGAACCTGACCTCTCATTTAAGGAAACTGACAGTCTAGTGAGAGTAAATCACTAAGTTCCAAAGGAAGCAACACATTCCTGGCTAGAACTAAGCACACAGCATTATGGGAACACAAGCCAGGGCAAAGAAATCAGCTGAGGTGTTCACAAAGACTTCCTAGAGGAGCTGGCTTCGAAGCTGTTGCTATCAAAGCTCAATCATCTCTGACTCAGACATCAATTCCCAGCACTCAGGTGAGAAAGTTATCTCCTGGCCTTACTTTTCTGAGTTCTTGACACTCGACACTGTGAGGGTCAGATCTTGTACCTCTGCTTTAAGAGGGAAGAATGAGAAAGAAAAAGCATAGAAAATAAGGAGCAGGAGTTAAAGGCTCCCTCACAGACAGGCTCCAGAAGTTGCTAGAGATGATCAGGGGTTTGAATGTGGCCCTAGGAGGTTTCTTAACAGGGAAAGGAGACTACTGTGTGCTTCCTGACACATGATGTAAAATCTAGTATGATGCCTTCCCTCTTTGCAGGCAGTGAATGGGAAGCCATCTTCTTCAATCCAAGGAACCCTGTCGAGCCAAGTCAGGCAGGTGAGCCCCTAGAAAATGATGTCAGAATCCTGCTAGCTCCTGAGGTGACTTCACACACATCATCCCCTCTGGGCCACTCATACACTCAGGTCTCCCATCTCTGTCAGATGGAAACCATTGGCGTTCCTGTCCCTGCCCATGAAAACCAAGACCAGCACCCATCCCACTGGGAGGCTTACTCCCCACCCTGGAGCTCAGTCCCCACCCTGCGACTCCGTCAGAGATTTGAAATGAAAGTGCAAGTTATTACCTCAGACTGTCCTCCAGGGTCTCCTCGTCCGAAGAGAAGGTCCCATTGCTGACACTCAGCTGAGAGGCACTCTTCTTCCCCACAGACTCGTCCCGGGACAAGGAAGTATCTTTCTTTTTCCTTTTGCCAAACAGCTTCTTAAAAGGCTGGAATTTGCCTCCCTTCTTCTTGTCTGTGAATTACAAGACAAACACGAGTTACAGTCTGACAGGGCTACACCTCAAAGCTGGAGAGCAAATTACAACCCAGTCTCACCTCGGGCCAAGGAGCCGGGGCAAAGGGCAGTTACTGGCCGGGATGAGCGGCCAAGCCCTGTGCCGGGGACACTGGGGCTAGTACGGAGGGCACCCATGTCTGGTCAGGTGGAATACAAGCCTCCTGTCCCCCAGACTCCAGAGAAAAGTCTGGGGAGAAAAGGCAGTTCCATGACTCAAGGTAGCCAGCCCAGCAACACCCTTGCCCATTCCGCACAAACGGGGGCCTGCTTTCTTTAACAAAGCAGGTGGGCAGGGCCCTTGTCTATGGAAGAAATGGAGGAAAACATGCACGTCAGACAGGCTTTTTGGAAAAAGATAAAATATATAGCACCTTTGAGAATAATTTTGTTTAGCCGTTACTAAATACAGCAGGTAACTGCTCACTCTTGGCACAGGCTTTGCCCCCAGTTCCCTACACCCCCATATATTTCTAGTTTATTTCTCTTGTCTCCTTTTAAAATCTATCCTGAAGAGCCCCAAAGGAATTGTAAGGAACACCTTGCCATATATTACTTCATCTTGTCAGGATCTAGGCTCGCTGCCAGCATTTCCTTTCAGCATTTAGGTAACTAATACTTTTAACGTCTGCTCTTTCAGATACAATTTTTTTTCCACGTCAATCCATTCCTACCTCAGACAAGAAAGTGTAAATCACATTCAGTTGCAAGAAAGCATCTTGTCAGATCTCTCTTTTTCCTTCAGGAAGCTAGCATCTCATATCCAATAGGTCAGATACTCCCTCAACTCCCTGAAAAAATTCTTTAACCCTTCCTATGGTGGCACTGCACTGGGAAAATCTGCCGTTAGGGACCTCTCCAAATTACTGAAGAGTAATGATGTCAGTTTGAGGACTATAGTGCATCTGGTTCAGGCCATGGTCTTTTGGATCCCTTGTTAGGCATTTGAGAGCTAGGCAATGAATAAGGATGATAGAAAAAAATTTGATGCCTTTGAGGCATGGTGTTGGAGAAGAGCACTGAACATCCCATGGACGGTCAAAAGAACAAACAGATATGCCTTGGGGAGCATGCAGCCAGAATGTTCTATGGAGGCTTCACCTCACACACTTTGGGCATGTTGTTAGAGGAGCTACTGCTTGGAGAATGACACGATGCGGGGAAGGGTGGAGGGTCAGCGAAGGAGAGGAAGACACTTGACCAAATGTTTTGACACAGTGACTGCCACAATGGGCTCTTGTGTGTCAGGAAGTGTGAGGATGGCACAGGATAGAACAGGGTTTAGATTTTTTGTTTACAGGGTCACTATGAGTCATACTTGACTCAATGGCACCTAACAACCACAAAAAACATGGTGCTAAGTCTCAGAGATGGCCCATGATAGAGAGGTCAGGTTTCAGAATAGCTGTTCACAGGGTCACTCTGAGTTGTATTTGACTCAACAGCACCTAACAACAACAACAACAACAACAACAACAACAACAACAACAACATAGCAGCATGTAGAGAGCTCTGGTGGCCTAGCAGTAAAGAGCTATGCTGCCAAACCAAAGACACTCGGTTTGAATCCAGCAGCTGCTCTCCAGGTCCCATTATTTAAAATGAGGTAAAAACAACCTGCAGGGGTTATTCCATAACATCTGCATAATTTTAGTGGTTATTTGTTTAGGAGTGAAGAGCGGCCAGGGATTATCATGCGAGTCACTCTTACTTCTCATGAGTTAAAAATGAAAAATTAGAAGCAATAATTTTTAAAGACCATCAAAGAATATAAAAAAAATGTTGAAAGAACTTTCCTTAAGTAAAATAAGTCCATTTTCACACTTAAATACAATGCTGTAACTGGTCTTTTACCCTAACTGATGAAATACCTAACATTTTCTTTATGACTGTTGAACTAAAAAACAAACCAAAAACCAAGACCAAAAAGCAGGCAAACTAGTTGCCGAACTGGCAGACCCAACTCATAGATGACCCTCGGGCAGTTTCCAAGGCTGGAAACTGGACAGGAGGACAGCCTGCCTCCTTTTTCCTGTGGAGTAACTAGTGCGTTTAAATCACGAGAGAGGCATGGCCCTTGGGTTACCAGTGCCACCAGAGTATCTTTTACTACGGTAAAGATAGAGAATATATAAATTACACCGGTTTTCTAGATTTGACAGCTTCAAAACATAGAGTGAAACAGTTATTTGTGTTATTTTTCACTTATTTCCACAGGAAAATTCTTCCCGTAATAATTGTTGTTAGGTATAGTTGAATCGGAACCAACTCATAGCTGACCCTTCAGAGGGTTTTCAGAGGCTGAAAATTACACAGGAGACTGCCTTTCTTTGTCCCAGAGAGGCTACTGGAGTCAATCCACACACCGTTGGGTTAGCAAGGCAGCTCATCACTAAGCCACCAGAGCTCCATCTAGCCTCTCTACTAATTTTTTTTCCTTCCCTCTGCAGAAATATCTTGCCCTAAACTAAGACAATCACACAGCTTTAGTTTGCTTGGCTCCACAGTCAACACTCTCGGCACCAGTAGCCAGGAAATTAGAAGACGTATTGCCATGGGAAAGTCTGCTGTTAGGGACCTCTCCAAAGTACTGAAGAGCAATGGTGTCTCTTTGGAGACTAAGCTGCGTCTGATCCAGGCCATGG
>NW_006399970.1:94024-94879 GCF_000299155.1 Elephantulus edwardii
GTACCTAAATTTTATGATACATTTACAATCTTATGAGACGGCACATAACAACAACAACAACAACAACAAACTAAGACATTTTCACCAGAAATATTGTGAGATGATAGCAACACTGTAAGACAATGAGTCATTACATCATTACCTGCAGCCTGCATGCACATATATAGTGTTTAATGTTAAGCAGAGGAATTTAGATGGTACAGTGAAGTCTATGAAAGCCAGAACTTGGTAACACTGGTGTGATTTTCTAGATTTCACACATTTCCTGCCTTTAACAGGGTATAGTCTTACCACTTAAAAAAAAATTGAGCTCTCCTTCTCTGATTGATTCCTGCCTTGTACAGTCTCCAGAAAGTTCTACGGCATTAGGCTTACCAACAAGGACAAAAATATTATCGATACCTCGAAGTCAAAATGGACTTGGAGATGAACAGCTGAATGAGAGCCAAGGGACTGCACGGTAAGTACATGCCGATTAAATGATATCTTTTCAAACAGTTCATTTGTGCCTTTAACTAATAGGTGACTCAGGCACGTGGTCAGGTGAGAAGGCTGATGAGTTTTTTTGTCTTGCCTCATTGCTCAAAGTGGTTCTGGCCACCAAATCCAACATTTGCTGGAATGGCCAAATTGTTGAAGGGGAAACAGAAAATGAGCAGAACTTGGGAGGAGCTGCATACAAACACCTTGTGGTTGTTAGGTGCCATTGAGTCAGAGTGGACTCAGCTCACTCTCCAGTAGGTTTTGGGTTTGTTTTTTTTTTAATAGCTAAATCTTTTTTAAAAAATTTATTTTATTAATTTTAATGATCATTTACAGAGACTTTGGATTTTCATTCATTCATTGTTGTACTTT
>NW_006399970.1:95354-119131 GCF_000299155.1 Elephantulus edwardii
GGATGTCAGTTATGGTCTCTTTAGGGTATATTCCCAGTAGTGGAATTGCTGGGTCAAATGGTATCTCTATTTGCAACTTTTTGAGAAAGCGCCACACCACTTTCTACAGTGGTTGCACCATTTTACACTTCCACCAGCAGTGAATAAGGGTTTCAGTTTCTCTGCAACCTCACTAGCCTTTGTTGCTTGCTGTTCTGTCAAATTTTGCTATTCTGTCTGGGGTGAGATGATATCTCATAGTTGTTTTGATTTGCATCTCTCTTAGAGCTAGGGATTTTAAACATTACTTCTTGTGCTTGTTGGCCACCTGAATGTCTTCTTTGGTGAAGTGTCTGTTCATATCATGCACCCAGTTTTCAATTGGATTATTTACTCTTTTTAAAATTTATTTTATACTGGTTTACTTACAAAGTTCTTACATGTTGTTTTTCACACTGGATCTTTCCCCTTTCCTTTACCCACCCCACCTCCTCCACCCATCAAATTGTGTGGCCCTATGATTAAGTGGCCCCCCCATCTTCACTCCTCTTTTCCCCCCCCCTGCCTTGGATCCTTGTACTCTTTCTACAGTAATGGTCTTATACAGTATTTGTCTTTATGAAACGGAATTAGTTCATTTAGCATAATGCTATCCAGTCAAAATATCATTGCTCCAGTTGATTTTTAAAGGCTATAAATCATATGGGAAGGGACTGTCCACCTTTCTCCTTCAGAGCTGTTGGTGAACTTGAACTGCCTGCCTTTGGGCTGGCAGTGTAATTAATTCCTTACCCACCAGACTACCAGAGTTTGCTGAAAACAAGTGCAAGGGTAGAAAAAAATCCAACAACCAACCACAGGCTTGGGGAAGATGCTGGGAAATGGAAATGGGTTAGCTTCTGTGAGCACAAAATATTTTCCTTCCAGTTACTTACCTAGACAACTGGTCGGCCTGATCCTTGCTTGTGTTGCTTTGTGCTAGCCAGGAGGATGGTACATTATATGGGCAATAACTTGGCATGAGTACACACTATTCTGGAAGACGTGTCAAAGTCCAAATGCCACAGAGCACGTCTCATAAATTACAGGAGTGCTGTTTCAGCCATGTTTAGATGATTATCAGGAAGGGACAAGAAGACTAAAACTGATCTGAACTCTCTGTGCAACACCAATAATAATCTTCACTATGAATGAAAAAAAGACTTTGAGCCCTAAACAAAAGAATCTGTCTTCAGAAGAAGACTCAGGACACAGAAGCATGCTTTATCTCTTTGTTTTGCTGGGTTTTGTGGTTTTTTGTTTATTTGGGGTTTTTTTTAGAAGCTTTCTTTAGAATTCTGCTCCAAAGTCTTTAGTTTTTAAGTGACATCTCAGTTTTATAAGATACCTTCTTCTTTCTCATTTCTAAAGTTCACAAAAAAATGTCCTATCAGAAACATCTTTGAATTTCAAATACAATATTAAAATTTATTACTGACTTATTTGGGGCAAAAGATTATTTTTCTAGGATTTGTATTAGGAAAAGACTTAGTATATTTAGGCCCAATTCAGGGAGCTCTGGTGGCTGAGTGATAAGGAGCTGAGCTATCAACCCAAAGGGAGGAGGTTCAAATCCATCAGCTGCTCCTTGGAGGAAAGGTGAGCAGCCTCTGAAAATGCACTGGTACGTCAGCTATAAATTAGTTCTGAATTGACAGTGCTTAACCATAAAAGGCCCAATTAACAATTAGAGCTGAAGGGCTTGGATAAGTGATATTACGAGACTGAAATTTTATATATCTCAGAAGGGTTTTTCCTTTTTTATTTACTTGATTGTCCAATTTTAATTCCAAAGTGGACACAGAGTCCAAAAAGGAAGTACCTAAATTTTATGATACATTTACAATCTTATGACACAATAACCACTAGGAAAATCTGAGCATACATGTATATGTATATGTGTGTGTATGTATATATATATATATCAACTAAGCAAAACATTTCATGATCCATTTATAATCTAGGGGACAGCATTAGCAGTCCTCCTCAGAATAAAGCAAACTAAATGGAAGGCCATCAGTAGCTGCTATTTTTCTTGACAAATAACACCAACTGTGGCTCAATGTGAGTATTTTCTGTTGTGCAGATGGAACTGAAAAGATCAAAGCCATTTTAACAACATAGTAAAATGGAGCAGTTCTAAAATTTGCCATAATTCAACTGCCATATAAGGGATAGAGTTTAGCATTCTCCAACCTTTATGATTGCATTTTACAATTTCACAACCCCTAATTTGCTTATTTAGGAGGGAGGAGAAGAAAGGAAGAAGAAAGAGGTGGTGAGGGGAAGGTGGGGTGGGGGTGCAGAAGGGAGAAATGTCTTTATCGAATTTGTTTCCAACCCAACTCTAAGTGTGGGACTCAGAGACAAAAGAACTTGGCCTGAATCCGGATCCCATCATCTCCTGCTGGCTATGAAAGAAACATCTGTGTACCAGCTTCTCTTGAAATTTGCCCTAACAGGGAGGCTTGAATTTACAGGAGGAAAGGCTGCATGGGTGCCTCATTTTCTTAATACTCTAGCTTTCTCACATTTTTAGTGTTTCTCCACATATGCACTTATCAGTGCATATTCACTGCTTCGGTGATCACCGTACTTTTCATTCTTTAAGTACTAAATGAATTTATTTTATTTCATCGTTCAATCAATACTGAGGGGAATATTTTTTCATTAAAAAAGTGCTCATTATCCATTATTTCCTGGATATAATTACACACGATTTGATGGCGCCATCATCATAATTACAAGTTTACAGAGATGAATCAAAAAATTAGAGATAACTGGGTGAGTCAGGCAAATGTGATTCATTTTCCACTTGTCATCAGGATGTAATCTTTACATTTTTACTTGTAAACTTAAAGTAGCATATGCAATACAGTATCTCTATCTTGGATTTGTATATGACATTTCCAAATGAGAAATACAGCTGAGCTAATTTTAAACGTTACAGACAATGTAGTCTGGGGTTTCTCTGAGTGTGCTGTATGTTGTTGTTGTTGTGAGGAACTATTGAGCTGAGTATGATTCATAGCAACCTGATAAACCAAAGATCTGAACCCTGTTCTATCCTGCACCATCCTCACACTTCCTGACACACAAGAGCCTACTGCACGGTTACTGTGTCAGTTCACCTAGTTGAGGGTCTTCTTCTCATTCCCCAACCCTCCACCTTTCTAAACATCATGTCCCTTTCCAAGGAATAGCCCCCCAGCAACATGATCCAAGTAAATAAGGTAAAAAGCCTCATCATTCTTGCCTCCAAAGAGCATGCCGGCTGAACCCTCTCCAAGACATATTTATATATTCATGAAATGTTAAGTGCTCTTCTCCAACACCACAGTTCAGAGGCATCAATTCTTCTTCTGTCATCTGATTTATCGTAGGTCTCTCACTGCAGATTTCCCTAATGTAATACATCTCCTGATTTTCTGACTGCTAGTATCAACAGGGTTAAATGTGGATCCAGGTAAGATGAAGTCTGTTGGCAGTTTCAATCTCTTCTTTGTCCATCAGCAGAAAATAGTGCTGTAAGTGTCACTAAAAACCTACTGCTCTTGAGTTGATGTCAAATCAGTTCAGCTGAGCTGCTGCTGACCTGTATGATGGAATGGAACTGATCTACAGGCTTCCTAAGGAAATCTTGGCAGGAGCTGAGTGTCACTTTACATAGAGTGGCTGGTAGGTTCAATCACCAACCTCTTGGTGAAGAACTGAGTACTTTAATCTCTGCACCACTGGGACCTATCTAAGAGTCACTGCTTTGTAGTAACATGCCCCCGAGTTGGACCAAATCACAGCTGACTGTTTTTTCAGATGCTATAAATTGCACGAGAGGAGACTGCTCATCTTTCTCTTTTGGAACAACTGGTGGATTCAAACTGCATGCCTTTGGGTTGGCAGCACAACTATTTACGACCAGGCTACCAGAGCACCTTCTAGGAATCATTATCAAGTTCTAGTCAAATATCAGTTCATTTTAGAATCCATGTAAATGAAAGGGAAGTGCCTACAGTATTTTCAGCTGGTTCTTATGCATGTGAAACTTGGGTAATGAATAAGGAAGACCAAAGAAGAATCTATCTGTGCTTGGAATTGTTGGGTTGAGCAAGAGTACTGACTATCCCATGGACGGCCAAAAGAACAAACAAATCTGTCCTGGAGGAAGTGAAACCAGGGTGCTCTTTAGAGGTAAGGATGGTGAAACCTCCTCTCATATACTTTGGGCATGTTATCAGCAAAAAGATATCACTGTGTTGGAGGATCCAAGGAAAAGAGGGGCACCCAAACAAGACGGCTACTGACACGGTGATAACAATGGGTTTGAACATGCTAGAGATGGTCAGGATGGCACAGGAGAGAGCAAAGTCCAGATTTGCTTTCTTATGCTAGCTATGAGTTGTAGTCAACTCAACAACTCCTACCAACAAGGTTCGTGTGATTTACAGCCTCCAAAAACCCACTGGAGAGGGTCACCTATGTCTTGGTTCCAATTTGACAGCAGTAAATTTGAGAGAGTACACACACACACACACACACACACACACACACACACCCCATGCATACTGTTATTGTGTACTGTTGAATTGGAGCTGACCCATAATTGACCCTCCAGTGGGGTTCCCAGTCAGTAACCTACAGCTGAGGAGACCGCCTATCTTTCTCCAGGGGAGAAGCTGGTGGATTTGAGCTGCATATCTTTGCATTGGCAGTGCACTTCCTTACCGCTAAGTCATCAGGCATCCTCTTCCTAAAACAACATGCCTCTGGAAACTCTATGAACTTTGAGAAGTGACAATGGTTATAAAAAGGCTTCAGGTCTTTTATTCATAGGGTCACTGTGAGTCATGCTCAACTCGATGGCAATCAACAACAATCAAACAACAACTCATTAGAGTTCTCCATGTTGTTGTTGTCGTGTGCCATCAAGACAGAGCCAACTCATAGTTGACCCTCAAAGCTTTCAGAGGCAGTAAAGCACCTAGGAAGAGACTGCCCATCCTTCTTCCTCAGATCAGCTGGTGGATCCAAATCACATGCCTTTGGGATTGCAGTGCGGTTTCTTACCACTAGGCTGTCAGAGCACCTCTAATACACATACACATACACACACACACACACACACACACACACACAGCCTAGTGGTAAGGAACTGCGCTGCAATCCTGTAGGCACACAATTTGAATCCACTAGGTGTTCCATGGAAGAAAGATGGGCAATTTCCTCCCATGAAATTAAACTGCCTCTGAAAACCCACGGAAGGGTCAGCTATGGGTCACTTCCAACATGATGGTACACAACAACAACAACAAGAACTATATACACAAACAATGGGACCTTTCAGAGTCTGAAGTATGCTGATATCAGTATTGTTCTCTAAAAGAGGCAGTAAATATTTAACAGTGAAAACTGCTATCAGGAGTATCTATCATACATAACATTGCTCCTGTAAACCTACCTTGGAAATCGCTGCCTTTATAATTACTTTCAAATATCCTTTTGTTTTTTTAGGTAACTAGTGGAAACACTTAACATGCTCATCTGCTAACTGAAAGGACAGAGAGGCTCTCATTCACACAGAGGTGACTAGGAAGAAATGCCTGGTGATCTACTTCTGACAAAATCAGTCGCTGGTACCACACACTGAAGAGTGCAGCTCTGTTCTCACACATATGGTGTTGCTATGAGTCAGAATTGAAAAGGGTTGCCAAAATTCTCCTTAAAATTACAGCATTCAGACAACTGTCATGTACTATGTATTATACATGTTATTTATTTGCATGTCTGAAATCAGAATTTGATCAGAATCATTAGACTTAACCAATGAAGCCCAAAATGTCTCACTCAAGTCAGCTCAACTCTTGTTTACGGAGCATTTTGCTCCAGGGTTTAGGGGTGGACATGCACATATGTGTGATATGGGTGGGGTGTGTGTATGTATGTGATCCATGGTACCTAAAGTTATAAGGAGCTCTGTCGTGCAGCAGGATCTGAGACAGCCCTTTAGAACCAAAGGAAGTATTTCTGAAAAACATATCAACAATTGTACTAATAAATGAATCTGCACCAAGCTTATAAGAACTTAAGGCTTCCAGAATTTTTGTAAAATAAAGGATGGATGGTCTATTTATGCTGTAAAGTCAGTCCTATCACACCACTTTTCGAAAACACAATTTTATTTCAATGTAACTAATAACATGCTATTTCATTCATGATAAACATTATCATCAAACTCAGGGAAGTGGGAAACATATACAAAACACTCAGATATCGGAACCTGAAAAGACAGGGTAATGATGGGCATGGTCCAGGGGCGATTAACTTGATAAAACCTAATACATGGGAATGGGTAATGACGGGCATGGTCCAGTGGTGATTAATTTTATAAACCTAATACATGAAAATGATTGTATGAAACACAACATGAATGAATAATGTGAAACACAATGTGTATGAACTTTGTAAGCAAATCAATATAAAATTAAAACTTTTAAAATATTGCACTCAGATGTCCACCAGCTGCCTCAGGTCAGGAGCCCCATCAGCATATTCTACGGCTCACTAGTGGCCTTGTGGTAGAAGTTGCACTGCCAATCCAAAGATGGGGATCGACTCCATCACCTGCTACACAAGACAAAGATGAACAATCTCCTCCCATACAATGTACTGCCTCTGAAAACTCACTGGAGGGTCAGCTAGGAGTCAATTCTGACTCAAGAGCACATAACAACACTGATAACTGATAGCGAGTGATTTAAAGCCACTTAGTCATTGCATGAAAGAAAGATGTGGCAGTCTGCTTCCATAAAGATTTACAGCCTTGGAAACACTATGGAGCAATTAGATTCTGGAATTGTGGTGGCCTAGTGGTTAAGAAGCTGTGCTGCAATCCCAAAAGCTTGTGGTATGAATCCAACAGCTGCTCGATGGGAGAAGGATGGACAGTCTCCTCCTATATGATTTATTGTCTCTGAAAACCTGCCGGAGGCTCAGCTATGAGTCAGTTCTGACTTGATGGCACAAAATAAGAAGTGTCCCTTATCAGTCAGAATCAACTTGATGGCAGTTAGTCTACCTCTGATGTACATGTTATGAGGTTTATCCATCTACACGTGGTTTCATAGCTTTCACAGAACTTGCCTTGCAGCATCTTAGAACAACAGACAAGCAACACCTCTCCCTCGGCCCAGTCCATGAGCAAACATTCTGTCTTTTTCAAGGAAAAACCTCAGATTCACTGTAGTAGCTTGGTGAGGATTCTCAGGGGAGACAAGTGTGTTCCCATGCTGGGATCATCCAGAGAGGTCTAGCCACACGCTTCTTCCCCCGATCATCTGCTCACCAATTTTCCAACTGTGATCCTTCCATCTGTCAATCCAGTCAAATCCCTGGTCACAGCCCAGGGGTGGATGTAGACTCTTCTCTCCAGGGATTCAAGCAGAATGGATAACCAGGAATAGTGTGTGAACTTCTGCCCACTGGTTTCCTTTTACCACTATTCTTTCAGGGCTTCCTCACATGGAGCTGGGACTTTACATCTGTCTACTTTACAGTGACGTCTCCCTGTTGTATAAAATGATTCATAAATCAGGCTCAAGTTCTCTTTTACTCAGTCAACCAGTCAACAAAGAGGAAACACACCATGAAGTTACAGGTGCAGGCTGGAAGAACAAAGGTAATGGAGTAGGAGAGGGGCCAGAGGCATCTGAGTTACTTCCTGTTGTCATGTGTTGTTGAGTCAGAACCAACCCATACCTGACCCTCCGGTGAGTTTTCAGAGATCATTAATTGCACAAGAGGAGACTGCCTATCATTCTCTGGCAGAGCAGCTGGTGGATTCAAACTGCATACCTTTGGGATTGCAGTGCATCAATTCTTACCACTAGGCTACCTCAGGACTTGCTCAAGCCCAACCTTAGGTTCACCACGTCCATTTGATAAGGCAGCATTCACTTTGTTGCTTGGTGGGTCACACACAACTCAGCTCATGATAAGCAACTCAGACTGCGCAGCGACTTGGTGGCTCAAGGTTCAGCATTCAGTCTTAACTAAGTTGTAGCAAGCCAAAAGCTGTTTCTAAGAAAGATGTCAGTTCTTCTCAGAGGATGGCAGGGGTGCACCACAAAATCCTGGGAGTCTGCACTGTGATTCACCTACAGGGCTTCTTAGGGAACTCCAGACCGAGTTCTAGTGGGTAAGGGGTTGTGCTGGCAACACAGAAACAGACAATTCGAATCCACTAGTTGCTCCAAGGAAGAAAGATGGAAAATCTCCTCCCACGTGTTGTACAGCCTCAAAAACCCACTAGAGGGTTAGCTGACACCAGTGAGTGGGCGAAAGAATCAAACAGCGGACTTATCCTCCCTGGACAATTCAAGTGCCATTTGATTGCTGGTTTATATGACCCAAGTGGTGGAGCAGCTTGCTTAGTGGACTGGATCAGTTTTAGACCTTTCTCTTGTGCTGGACCCCATTCAATACAAGAGGCTTCTTGGTTCATTCTGTAAATGGGCTGCATTAGCACACCCAAATGAAGATGGCAAAGGACACAATGACAAAGGAGATTAATCAGAACTGGCTTTGACAAGCACTGTGGCAATTGGACGATTAAAACAGACTTTCAAGGGTGGGGGAAGGGGAACGAACTGGGGGGAGGGTAGAGAAAATAGTGCAACAATGAATGAATGAAAACCCAAAATCTCTGTAAATGTTCATTAAAATTAATAAAATTTAATTTAAAAAAATCTAAAGAGGCCTGACAGATATTTTGTTATCATTTAGTAGCTGCTGTTATTGTTGTGAGGTGCCTTTGAGTGGAGTACAACTCATAGCGACCCTATGAACAATGGCGCTGAACCCCTTCCTATCCCGTGCCATACTCACTCTTCCTGACACATTGCGGCAGTCAATGTGTCAATCCACCTGGTCGAGAGTCTTCCTCTCCTTCGATGACCCTCCACCTTTCCAAGCATCATATCCTTCTCCAAGGAACAGCCCTTGTTAGCAACATGCCTGAAGTATGTGAAGTGCAGCCTCGTCATCTTTGCCTCCAAAGAACACTAGCTGCACCCTCTCCAAGACATATTTGTTAGTAGTAGGAAGGGCTGGATGCAATAACTTGTCCTTCACCTGAGAAGGTATATACTGACATGCTCCAGTCCACCTGGCCTTGACAGTGGGACGCACTTTATACTCTGGAACAGAAATGCCGTCTTGCTAACATGCTAACAGTGGTTGCTACTTTCAGCTCAGGAGGTTCAACCAGCATGTTGCTAAGTTTGTCACCTGGGTGCTATTATTCTTACATCGTTAATTTCTTTTAAAAATGAGCAGATTGTGTCAGTTTTGTACTCTTTCAATCTTGAGCTGCTGATAAATTCCTAATCCTTGTGCTTCTGTGTTAGTCACTCACTCACCACCATTGGGTCAGAACCAGCTCATAGCTGATCCTCTAATGGGTTTCAGAGGCTGTAAGTTGCACAGAAGAGCTTGCACATCTTTATTCCCGGGAGACGCTGGTGGTGACAAGCTGCCAGAGAAGTGCCAACTTTCGGGTCAGCACTGCAGCTCTGTGGAGTTCACCACCAGAGCTCCCTACAGTCATTAAATGGGGAGTTGAATAGAGCTCACAACCCAAATCTAACCTCTTCAGAACACCAGCGTCCTGAAAATTGCTGACATCAAACAATTTTCCCCTTAAATGATAATTGGCTCAACTGTAAAACAAGCAAAAAACTAAGCATATATGCAGCTGTAAATTATGGTTCAAATCTCGAACTGTTGATAATACTCAGACTCAACAAATGCAAATGAAAATAGAAAGGGATCACATTAGAAGATTCTGGATAAAGTGGGAAGAAACGTGGAGCTCAAAGACACACAAGAAAACTGATCTGACAGACTGGTGGCATCCTGGACTTTTGTCATTCTTTGAACTTGGGAAAACCCCCCTCATTTCTTTTTTTTAATTTTTATTATTATTATTTTTTATGTGTGTACGTCAAATCAGATCTGACTGGTACAGAAGGTGATTTTCCTCCTCCTTCAGCAGAGCATCTGGTGGATTTGAACCACGCACCTCTGGGATTGCAGTGCAGCTTCTTGCCACTAGGCCACCAGAGCTTGCCAAGAAACCCCCCTCATTTCTAAGGCTCACTTTACAGCCAAAGAACAGTCATTCAGCAGTATATCATTCCTAAGCACAGCCAATCATATGGGGCTAAAAGATTTTTGCCCAGGGATAGAGCCCCAGAGGCAGGAAAGAGTAGGGAAGCAGGAGTAATGGAACTGAGAACACCAGGGAAAAGTGAGATTACATCAGAAGTAGTAATACTAATGTTAGGAAACAAAATGTGTATGAATGGCTGAATGGAAGTCAATATACTTTGTAAACTTTCACAGAAATCACAACAAAAAAAGGTAGAAAGGATAATTACTTAGCTACAGATTCAGAAAGCAATTTGTATGGCAAACACCTAAACAAAACTAAATGTCAAACAATGGGTCTGAGGAAGGCAGAAACTATAAGGATGGAACAGGATACAGCAAGGTTTCAGTATGTTGTTTATAGAATCATTCTGAGTCAGAGTTGACTGGATGGCACCTAACAACAACAAAGGGACTGATGCAATATTAGGTCCCATTAGCTGGGTCCTTCTCCATACCTTTTAGATCTATATGTAGAACAGATTATCTGGGAGGCTGAGCGCCATGAGGAGAAATGTGGCAACAAGGACTGGAGCTAGATTCATCAACAATCTTCGTTATGCAGATGACACAACCCTCCTTGCTGAAACTGAGGAGGACCTGAAGCACTTGCTACAGAAGGTCGAGGACTTCAGTATTCAACATGAATGAAGCTCAACATCAAGAAAACAAAGATTCTCATCACTGGGACATTTGGCAGCATCATGATAAATGGTGAAGAGATTGAGATTGTAAACAGCTTTACTTTGCTTGGCTCCACAATCAATACTCTTGGCACCAGCAGGAGGAAATTAAAAGGCATATTGCATTGGAAAAGTCTACTGTCAGAGACCTCTCCAAAGTACTGTCGAGAAACAATGTCAGTCTGGAGACTAAAGTGTACCTGATACAGGCGATAGTTTTTGCAAATCACTTGCTATGCATCAGAGAGTTGGACAATGACTAGGGATGATAGAATTGATGCTTTTGAGCCATGGTGTTGGAGATGAGTATTGAATATACAACGGACTGCTAAGAGAACAGATTCATCCTGGAGAAGGTGAAACCAGGCTGCTTCTTGGAGGTAAGGATTCTGAAGCTCCGTCTGACATACTTGGGACATGTTGCAAGGAGGGACCAGTCATTGGAGAGGAACATCATGCTTGGGAAGGTGGAAGGACAGCACAGAAGAGGAAGACCCTGGATGAGATCACTGGGGTAAAGGGGGTAGTTGTGCCAGAGAAAGTGAGATTGGCACAGGATAGAGCAGGATTTAGGGCTGTTGTACTAGGGTCGCTATGAGTCGCAGGCAACTCGACGGCACATAACAACAACAACAATTAGCTAAAAGCTGAGTTTAGGGTCAAATGCTTCAACTTTGCCTGAGTATATAAGAATTCCTAAAGACCTAAGTCTCTGGCTCTACCATGGAGTATCATATTCTCGGCAAATTTAGTGGCAATCTTTGATGATACCACTGAGACATAGATGAGAATAAAAATGGCCCTTGTGTCTTTTGGATCCATTAGGGAAAGTGCTCATTTGCTTTTTTCAATAAATGAGGCTCATGAAATAGAAACTGAAGTGGAAATGGAATGAAACCCTTACCGTTTGTCTGTTCTAGGTCTAGGAAAAGAACATTTGATAAATGTTGATAGTTGTAGTGAGGCTTCAGGCTTTTTGTTCATAGGGTCGTCGTTATGAGTTGTGCTCAACTCAAAGGCAATCAACAACAACAGGAAAAGAACAGGAAACCACCCGCACCTCTGTGCATACCTGGGAGTAGAACAACATGGAAATAAATTTTGAAAACAGAAGGTCAAAGAACCTGTGTTAAAAAATTTTCAAATTAATTGTTTTTTTCTTTAATCTCAGTATTGCAGACCACACCAGACAGTCTTGTCAGGCTTTTCTTGCTTCTAATACCATTCTCTTGCATTGGCAATGTTTATTTCTTTTGCCTCCTTATTCTGTTCTCTTTGGAGAGCCCTATGCTCAGATAAAGGAGACCCTGAAGAACCACTACTCCACCTCCAGATTTCTCTAGTCAAGACTAAGCCTTGAACCATTCTGGGGAAACAAGAAAGATAAAACCACTAGGTGCTTGGTAGAACCTTTTGATTAATTGGTAAAAAATATATATAAATTGTTGCACAAATACTTCTCTTTCCCTTGCTCCCCACATCCTCTTTGAAATGTACCTCTTATTCTGAGTTGTTGTCATACATATAATGCCTAATCATTTATTTCATTTAAGGAGTTCTTTCCTTTATCTATTCTAATGCAATGTTCCCATCCCAAAGAAAGGTGACCCAACAGAATGTGGAAACTACAGAACAATCTCACTGATTTCACATGCAAGCAAGATTTTACTGAAAATTATCCAAAAATGACTGGAACAGCACATCAACAGAGAACTACCAGAAGTCCAGGCTGAGTTTAGAAGGGGTCGTGGTACTAGAGATATTGTAGCTGATGTTAGATGGATCTTGGCTGAAAGCAGAGAATACCAGAAGAATGTCTATCTGTGTTTCATTGACTATGCAAAGGCATTTGACTGTGTAGATCATAAAAAACTATGGCTGACTCTGAGAAGAATGGGAATCCCAGAACACTTGATTGTTCTAATGCGAAACTTATACTTGGACCAGGAGGCAGTCATCAGAACAGAGCAAGGGAACACTGCATGGTTCAAAATTGGGAGGGGCATACGCCAGGGATGCATCCTATCTCCATACCTTTTCAACTTATATGTAGAACAGATTATCTGGGAGGCTGGGCTCTATGAGGAGAAATGTGGCATCAAGATTGGTGGAAGATTTATCAACAATCTGCGTTATGCGGATAACACAACCCGGCTTGCTGAAACTGAAGAGGACCTGAAGTGTCTGCTGCAGAGTGTCAAGGACTGCAGCCTACAATATGGATTGAGGCTCAATGTCAAGAAGACAACGATTCTCACCACTGGACCAATTGGCAGCATCAGGATGGATGGTGAAGAGACTGAGATTGTTAACTAGTTTGCTCGGCTCCACAGTCAACAGTCTTGGCACCAGCAGCCAGGAAATTAAAAGGCGCATTGCCATGGGAAAGTCTGCTGTTAGGGACCTCTCCAAAGTACTGAAGAGCAATGGTGTTTCTCTGGAGACTAAGGTGCGTCTGATACAGGCCATGGTCTTCGCAATCACTTACTATGCATCAGAGAGTTGGACAATGACCAAGGAGGATAGAAGGAGAATTGATGCCTTTGAGCTGTGGTGCTGGAGAAGAGTATTGAGAATACCATGGACTGCTAGGAAAACAAACAGATTTGTCCTGGAAAGGGTTAAACCCAGTGGCTCCTTGGAGGCAAGGATTCTGAGGCTCCGTCTAACATACTTTGGACATGTTGTGAGGAGAGACCGGTCATTGGAGAGGGATATCATGCTTGGGAGGGTGGAGGGACAGCGCCCTCTATGAGGTGGATTGATTCAGTGACTGGGATAATTGGGATGGGAGTGTCAGAGACAGTGCGATTGGCACAGGACAGAGCGGAGTTTAGGGCTGTTGTACATAGGGTCGCTATGAGTCACAAGTGACTCGACGGCACATAACAACAACAACAACAACAACAATGCAATGTTCATTATCTAGCCACTCTTATCCTATTCTCCTCCAAACCTCCCATGTCAGACCTGCTTTATAAGAGTGGTGTTATATAGTATTTGTCCATTTGTTGACTGAGATATTTCTCTCAGCATAATTTGTTTTTCATTGTTTTTCAGTGCTGGGTAGTATTCCATTGAATGAATATACCATAGTTTTTCTATCCATTTGTTTGTTGATGGGCACTTTGGTTGCTTCCATATCTTTGGTATTGGTGGTTCTGGTTTCTTTAGTGTATATTCCCAGTAGTGGAATTGCTGGGTCAAATAGTATTTCTATTTCCAACTTTTTGAGAAAGCATCAAACCATCCTGTGCACCAGGCATTGACAAAGGAATTTCCAATTCAGTGATTCTAAGGGTCAATGGCAGAAAGTAGTTTGGTAGTAGACTGCTTCCTCTCATGCAAATCTAACTGAGTTTAATTCTTGGCCAGTATCTTTATGCAGCCACCACCAGACTGTGAGTGAAGGTTTTCTGTTAATGTAATGTTAAATGGGTCTCAGTGGAGCTTCCAGACTAAGATGGGTTATGCAATCTAAATCCCTGTGTGCATCAAAGCCCTTTTCCAACAGAGTGAAAAGAAAACCTATTTACTATGAACAAACATTTGGCAATGCCAGCATAAACAAGAATCTTATAATGAAAATGTACAGAATACTCCTGGACTTCCAAAAGAAAAAGACTGATAACCCAATTACAAAATAGGCAAAAGACATAGAATTTTCACAGTGGAAGATACTCAAATGGCCAACAGACACATGAGGAAATACTCAAAATCACTGGCAATAAGAGAGATGCAAATCAAAACCATAATGAGGTACCATCTCACTCCAGTAATGGGCAAAGTTTAAGAGGACAAGGAGTAATAAATGTGAGAAAAGATGTGGTGAGATAGGAACTCTTACACATTGTTGGTGGGATTGTACAATGGTACAACCACTCTGGAATTCAGTTTGGTGCTTCCTCAAAAGACTGAACACAGAAATTCTGTATGACCTAGCTATTCCACCACTTGGAATATATTCCAAGAGAATGAGAACTGAGGCACAAATGGAGACTTGTACACCAATGTTCATAGCAGCATTATTCACCATAGCAAGGGCACGGAAACAGCCCAGATATCCAACCACAATTGAATGGACTGAGAAATCATGGTACATTCACACAATGAATACTATGCAGCACCCAGGATCAATGATTTTGTAAGTTACTACTTAACTTGGGATAAGTGGAGAGCATTATGCTACATGAACTAACTCAGTTCCATAAGGACAAATACCGTACAAAACCATTATCGTAGAATGAGTATGAGGATCCAAGTGGGGGGTAGAAATAGAGGGCTGAGGATGTGGGGTGGGGTAGGATTAATCATGGGGTCACACAATTTGATGAGTGGAGGGGTGAGGGAAATGAGAAGGATCTGGTGTGAAAAACAATGTATTAAAATTTTGTAAATAAATTAGTATAAAAAATAAAATAGAACGTATTTTAATGATTGTATGAAACACAATGCCAATGAAAGAGTGTATAAAATATAATGTATATCAATAAAACACTGTAAAGGTACTATTATATGAAAAATCAACAAAAAATATTAAAAACAAAAATCGGAAACCCTAACTTGTGGTTGCTGTGAGGCTGAATACTGTGACACGGATGTGTTAAATGCGTTAATGGCTGGTTACCCAATGAGGACAGAGAGTGGGGTGGAGCTCCCCGATTAAAACAAGCTTGGAAGGAGGAGTGGCATCTACTTCCATAATAGCTTGGCTCTGGAAACCCTATGAACCTGGAGAGAGGATGAGAGACACCCAAGCGTTGAGGACTCTCCTTATAGGGTCACTACGAGTTGCCTGTGACTTGACGGCACTTAACAACATGCATTACAGCAGCCTCATCTGCAACTAATCACAAGGGTGACGCAGGACCATGCGGTTGTGCATGGAGTCACCATGCATCAGGGCAGCTAACAGCAGACAAGCATCAGTGATGTGATTACAATTCAAACTCATACCCTGGATGTGTCACCTCACTCTAGGGACACCCCATGAGTTCATGGGGTGGAAGAGTAAGGAGGAAAATGAACTATCACAAAACCTCCCTTTGATCTTCTGCGGTTGAGATTTCCTTTCCGAGGCACTTTAGGTTCTGTGGAACAGGTGTCTTAGAAGTGTTTGCCAGAAAAAGTCAGTTGGGAAAGCCATAGGAGTTCTACAACGTCAAAAATTACATGTGTTTCTCTTGAGCCATATACACATTAATCACTGTGAGATTTACAGCCTTTCAAACCTGGAGGGTCAGCTATAAGTGGGATCTGACTTAACAGCAATGTGAGAGGAGGAGGGCAAAAGTGGTGTGAAAAGGGAGAAAAGGAAAAGGAGAAGGGAGGAGTAAGAAAAAGGGAGAGGGAGAGAGAGAGGGAGAGGGGAAAAGAGAAGGAGAGGGAGAGAGAGACAAGTCTGTTTCTTTACGATTTGCAACCTTGGAAACGTGATGGAGGGTCAATAGGGGTTAGAACTGACTGGAAGTCAGTGGGGTATCGTTGTTAAGGACCCTACCAGCTCTAAAATTCTATACATTATGTCAGGGAACTGGAAAATGGCTATATGAGAGAACAGCCAAGTTTAAAAGAGAGAATGAAATCCCTTCCAGAAAATTTACATTAATCTCATTTTCTGTCATGACAACTGATAATGACAAATCTTGCCAAAATACAACAAATTTTGCTAACCTTCAGGTATTATAACTTTAAACATATAATTTGGATATAATTTCTACTGTTTCAATTTTATGTTTTATCTTTAGAAATAGATAGCGTTGCTCAAATTATATACATGTGTACCCAGTCAAGATCCTACCGCAAAAGTGAGCCGAAAGCTAAAAGATTTGTGTTTGGTTGGGGTAGGAGAGGGAGGCATGCAGAAGTCTTTGAGGGGGGCATGGTACCCTGTATTTTGACTGCAGCAATAGCTTCATGATTGCATATTCTTAAAATTTTCTATTTCAAATGGATGTAGTTTATTTTATATAAATTATACTACAATAAAGAAGTGAGTGATCATCAGAATCCTAAGACCATACATCCTAACTTCAGTTTGTACTGGAAAAGGAAATAAAAAAGAAAAAAATATCTACAACCAGAAGAGGATAAAATAGATAAATGGGCTCTCCTAAGAATCAAATCCCTATGCACACCCAAAAACTTCTCCAATAGGGTAAAAAAGGGAAGCCACAGACTGGGAAACCCAACTGAAAAATGAGCACAGGATATGAACAGACACTTAACCAAAGAAGACATTCAGATGGCACACAAACACATGAAGAAATGTTCCAAATACCTAGCTCTAAGAGAGATGCAAATCAAAACTACTATGAGATACCATCTCACCCTAGTAAGAATAGCAAAATTTAACAGAACAGCAAACATCAAATGCTGGCAAGGCTGTACAGAAACTGGAACCCTTATTCACTGTTGGTGGGAGTGTAAAATGGCACAACCACTATGGAAGGCTTTATGACACCTTCTCAAAAAGTTGCAAATAGAAATACCACTTGACCCAGCAATTCCACTACTGGGAATATACCCTAAAGAGACCACAACCGCCACCCAGGCAGATATATGTACACCATGTTTATTGCAGCTCTGTTACAACAGCAAAGAGTTGGAAACAACAAAAGTGTCCATCAACAAACGAATGGAAAGAGAAGCTGTGGTATATTCACAAAATGGAATACTATGCTGCATTGAAAGACAAGGAACTCATGAAATATTATTCAAAATGAGTGACCCTGGGGGACACTATGCTGAGTGAAACATCTCCATCACAAAAGGACAAATATTACATACTGTCATTGTTGTAAAAACAGGACTGACATCGGGATTGAGGGAAGACAGAGAAAGGGGATAAATAATGTATACTGCATTGAAACAGATGAGGGAGAGAACTGTTTAAAAGGGATATATGATTAGGTATTATTGTAATGACAGGAGTCCAGAATGAAGGTTGCACAATGGAGAGGACTTGGGGGTGGGGTGGGAGAGAGACTGTATAACAATGAAAGATTTTTTCTTTTACTTTCCTAAGAGTGAATTGGGGGGAGGGGTGGGCAGGGAGAAAAGTTCAACAATGAATGAATGGAAATCATAAGTCTCTGTAAACTTTCATTAAAATTAATTTAAAAAAAACAAAAAAGAATAAAATAAAAAAATAACTAGTAGATATAATTTTGTTGTTCTTTTAGGTGCTGTTGAGTCAACTATGACTTAATAATATGAGGAAACATCCAAACCCTGCCCTATCTACCACATGACCACTTAACCCATATCATCTTTATCATCTCTGCCATGCTCAAACCCATTATTGTGGTTACGGTGTCAATCCTCCTCCTCATTAAGGATCTTTCACTGACCCTCTACTGTTGCCAAGGATTGTTGCAGTAGTTGTTGTTGTCAGGTGCAGTCAAATCGAGCATAACTCATAGCAACTTGGTGAACAAAAGATCTGAACCCTGTTCTATCCTGCGCCAGCCTCACATTTCCTGATACACAATAGCCCACTGTAGCAGTCACTATGTCAATCAACCTGGTTGAGGGTCTTCCTCTCCTTCGCTGATCCTCCACCTTTCCCAACATCATATCCTTCTCCAAGGAATAGCCCCTCCTAGCAACATATCCAAAATATGTGAGGTGAAGCCTCATCATTCTTGCCTCCAAAGAGCACTCTGGCTGCACCATCTCCGAGACGTATCTGTTCATTCTCTTGGCTGTCCATGGGATGTTCAGTGCTCTTCTCCAACATCACAGCTCAAAGGGATAAATTCTTTTCCTGTCATCCTTATTCATTGTCCAGATCTCGGATGAATAGCTGGTAATTGGGAAGATCATGGCCTGACTCATATGCACCTTATTCCTTAAAATGACATCACTACTCCTCAATAATTTGGAAAGGTCCCTAACTGCAGATTTCCCCAGTGAAATACATCTCCTTATTTCCTGACTGCTGGTATGAAGGGTGTCAATTGTGGATCCAAGTATGATTAGTCTGTTGATAGTCTCAATATCCTCTCCTCCATAATGATGCTTGGTGCCTATCAGTCCAGTGATAAGAATCTTTGTTTTCTTGATATTGAGATGCAATCCATACTGAAGACTTCCTTCCTTGATCTTCTACAATAAATGCTTCAGGTCCTCCTCACTTTCAGCAAGCAAGATTTTGTCATCTGCATAACACAGGTTATTAATGAGTCTCCCTCCAATCCTGATGCCACACTCATCCTCATAGAGTCCAGCTTCTTGGTTAATTTGATCAACATACAGAGATTTAATAGGGAGGGAGGGAAGGGAGGGAAGGGAGGGAGGCAGGGAGGGAGAGAGAGAGAGAGAGAGAGAGAGAGAGAGAGAGAGAGAGAGAGAGAATGAATATGAATAAATATAACCCTGGTGCAGTCCCTTCCCAATTCCAAACCATGCAGTGCTCCCTGTTCCATTCATTACAACAGCCTCCTATTCCAGGTATAGGTTCCTCATGAGAACAATCAAGTGCTCTGGTATTCCTATTCTACTCAATGTCAGCCACAACTTGTCATGTTCCACACAGTCAATGCCTTTGCATAGTCAATAAAGCCCAAATAGACATTCTTCTGGTATTCTTTACATTCAGCCAGGATCCATCTGACATCTGCAATGATATCCCTGGTGCCATGGCCTCTTCTGAATCCTGCTTGAACTTTTGGCAGTTCCTTATCTATGTTCTGTTCCAGTCCTTTTTGAATGATCTTCAGCAGCATTTTGCTTGGATATGATAGCAAAGATATTGTTCAATATTGTTCCCAAGGATTAGCAACTCTCAACAACATGTCCAAAGCATGTGAGGTGAAATTTCACCAAATTTGCCTCTAAAGAGCACCCTGGTTGGCCTGAGTCCAAGAATTATTTGTTCTTTTGGCATTCTATGGTATATTCGTTACTCTACTCCAGCACCACAATTCAAAGGTATCAATTCTTCTTCAGTCTTCCCACTCAATATAAAAATTTACATGCATATGAAACAACTGAAAATATCATGGCTTAGGTCAGGTGCACCTTAGTCTTTAAAGTGAGATCCTTGCTTTTAAAGCATTTTTAAAGTAGTCCCTAATAGCACATTTCCCCAACCTTCTGATTTCTTGGGTGGTCACTGTGGATCCAAATAAAACTAAATGGCTGGCCACTTCAATCTTTTCATCATCTATCATGATGTAGACATTGCAGTTGGTGGCATGTTACCTTGTCAGATAGAGATAATGCTATGTATTCCCCAAACTTTTCTCATTTTCTTCCTGATATATTTCCTAATTTTTCTGTAACCTGACAAGTTCTGGCCATTGAGATTACAGTTCAAGGTTTGATTCCTCAAATGTCATCTGTGATCTTTCATTTCATATTCTATGAATTAATACTCTAATTTTCATTCTTTCCCTCTCCCCTCTGTGGCTGGAAGCAAGAACTCAAATACGGCAACATCACCAGCTGGAATCACCAATTTAGAAAAGTAAACACCATGAAGAACTACCCTCTCTGCACTGAACTTTACATAAATATGAAATTAACTTTTATTGTTTTAAATGATTATAATTTCCAGGTTTTTATTTGTATTACCATAGCACATCCTGACCAATAGAGATCTAAAATTACTTTATTACTGAATTGAAACATTTCTCTTTACCAGTAACATAATCATAAAAAGTGTATACACATAGGCTGTTTCCTAACAGTGTGTTTATCCTACTCCAAATTTAAACCAGTAAGGAATGTTTAGGATGTTGATCTTGAATGAAGAGGCTCAAGTCCACCAGCTGTTCTCAAGGAGAGAGATAGGCAATCTCTTCCTGTGAGACTTAGGGTCTCTGAAGACCCATAGGAGGGTCAGCACTGTGTCGGTTTCAGCTTAAAGGCACAGATATAACAACAATGTGAAAACAATTTCATTCTAGGACAAAACGTACCAGAATAAACTAAGTTACAAACACTACAATATGCTGCATATCACCGTATCTGAAAAGTCTTTTAAAAAAAAATCTAGTATTTGGAAGTACCCTAATCCATTTTCTCACTTGATTAAAGATGATGACTTTAAAGTGCTTTGGTTTCAGGAATGGGCTTCTAAGTATAGCACTTTCTCTAAAGTGGGAAATTTAGAATATATTCTGACTCGTATAGTTTAAAACTCTTTACATAAATTTCCTATTAATTATATTTGTCATATCTTCTCCTTTTCCTAGTTGGTCTCTACACTATGCTGGTTTTGTTGCCTTTGTGCTGATTTAGGGAAGTTAATGGTAGAAGTTAATTGGTAGAAGGCAATAACATATCTGCAAAAGATATTCAGTTATTTCACTTCTTCATGCCAGGATTAAAGGATTCACTCCTGGAACTGAAAATACAACAGTGCAAGGAATTAATGGAATATTACACAACATGGGTGACCCTGGAGGATATTATGCTGAGTGAACTATCTCAGACACAAAAGGACAAATACTGCATGACACCACTCTTATAGAACAGGGCTGGCAAGGGGTAATTAGGAAAAGAGGACAGATAATGAACACTGCATTGGAACAGAAAAAGGAAAAGAACTGTTTAAAATGAATATATGATTAGGCACTATATATATGACAACAATTCAGAATAAGAGATACATTGCAAAGTGGACTGGGAGAGGGGGAGAGGAAGGGAAAGAGGGAGGAACTTATGCAACAATGAATGAATATAAAAAAAAAACCCAACAACAGCAAAGTGAACTGGGGGAAGGGGAAGGGGAAGGAGAAGAGAGAGGGAGGGAGGAAAATGTACAACAATGAACGTATGAAAATCCAACTTTTCTGTAAACTTATGTTAAAAGTACAATTTAAAGAAAAATAATAATTTTAAAAGATTTAAACCAAAAACCAAAGAAACTGCAACAGTGACAGCACTGGAGTCTGAATCTTTATTCGCTTTGACCCCAACAATGTCTGGGATCTGACTACTGTGTTGCAAGCTCAAATCAGGATAAAATATCCGCACTTGCCTTCAGGCAGATGTCTAAGAGGTCAAAAGAACATCAATGCTCACGATTCTCAGTCTGGATGCTCTACTCTTAGAAGTAAAGTCAGATGCATCAAAGTTGTTGACCATTTAGTTTTTGCTGTTTTCATATGTCTATCTGATTTTCTTGGCGTCAATAATTCTTGCTTAGGAATTAATGACCTGCTTGAACTCTTACTTCCACTAATAATCGTATAATTTTATATGATCTTTCCACCAGAAACAATTCATCTATGGAGACCTATATAAAGAGCAACACAATGTAGAGGAGGCTGAGTCTTAACTTCTACCTGCTTCCTAAAGAGGAACTGTCCCCACCAATAATATCCGTACTACTATACAAATAGCTACATGGTCAGACATGCCACCCTCACACGCTCCTGCACCTATTTCTGCCAATCATTGGGTCCAGTGTTTGTTGCAAACTGACACACAGATTTTACTCATAGTTGTGTGTTTTATTAGGGAAATGGGCTGGGGAGTGGGGAAGGCAATGAATGTTATACAATGGAAGCCCAGCAGTCCAAACTAGATGGGAAGTGAGACAGATCTTCAGGATTAGATTCACTCACTCATTGCTCTCAAGTCCAGACTAATTCACAGCTAACCTTTCAGCAGATTTTCAGAGGTTGTTAACTGCACAGGCAGAGCCTGCCCATCCTTCTCTCTCAGAGTGGCTAGTGGATTCAAAACATGAGAGAGGTACCACCTTTGGTTTGGCAGCACAACTCGCCACCCGCTGTGGTGGTTGTTATGGGCCATCAAGTTGCAAATGACCCACAGTAGACCCTCCAGCAGGTTTTCAGAGGCAGTAAATTGTGCAGGAGGAGACTCTCTCGTGGAGTAGCTGGTAGATTTGAACTGTGTATCTTTGGATTTCCAGCATAACTCTTTACCACTAGGCTACCAGAGCTCCCTGTTGCTGCCTGCTAGGTCCATTGAAACTAGTATTCTTCCCATAGTAGGTCATAACAAATTTAATGTAGCAGTTGTTGTTGGGTGCTGTGGAATCAAGTACGACTCACTGCAACCCTATGAACAAAAGATATGAACTCTGCTCTATCCTGTGCCATCCTCATACTTCCTGATACACGAGCCCATTGCAGCAGTTATTGTGTCCTAATGAGCATTCTTTTAAAATCAGATAGAGGGAAAAAGAAGAGAAGCAACCCAAGTGGAACAAAAAATACCCTGCATCACAGTCTTGGGAGTGAAATCCTTTTTTCTCAATTTGTATGTGTTATGTACATGCATGTATGTGAGAGTGCACATCCACAACATTATACACACATATGTTCTGACATACAACATATTTCTTACTCTGGATCAAGTAAAAATATTTGTGAAACAGCAATCAAGATAAATCACCACATTTCCCAGTAAGTTAGGCACATAGATCCAACAGTCAACAAATATTTATCTATACAAGCCATTGTGTATGTAGCAGTCACTTTGGCTAAATGAAGATGAGAAAGCATTTCTTGCAGAAACAAGCTCTGGGCTGCTGAAGTGACTGACGAAGCTCCCTGACACTGTCAGAGCCAGCACTGCTGTCAATGCTGCAGACAGTGTCACTGCTGTCGACACTGCTGACATCTCGCCTTTTGGCTTTGATCATTTTTCTTCTCAAGTGCCGCAACTCTCTCCCAAGCAGTCAACAAAAATCTTCCACTTTCTTAATTAAAGAAAAAGCAAAGCTGTATTAAATTTGAGCTCTAGTGGATTCTGAGCTTGGTTTTTATGCATGAACTCAAGAACTCATAGAATTTTTCTTCTGACTTTTCAAAATGAAGGCTCCATAGTGGAGTGAACTTGGGGGGAGGAATTTTTCTTTTACTTTTCAAAGAGAAGAGAGAACTGGGGGGG
>NW_006399970.1:119231-186949 GCF_000299155.1 Elephantulus edwardii
AAAAAGAAAAATTGGTTTTTAAAAAAGTACTATGCTTCCCTTTTTGTAAATGTTCTACTTTTACTGTGAGATTCTTGCCCAAGTTAAGGGAAATGTGCACCACCAGATTCATTTCTGCTGAATACTGTCACTTGGTATTTTCAGATTGACTTTCACACAACAGCTTCAAGGGGTGAAGAGTGATGGCAAAGAAAGCTTACTTGTTTGCCACGTCAGAATAGAGAAGCTACGGAAGACGAAGAAGGTCAGGAGTCACGTAGTCACGTGAGTGAAGAAACTAGGTCTCTCAACTCTATCCAGTTGCTCAGGCAAATGTTCCAACCCAAAGTTTCAGACTGGAAAAGGATACTTTGTTCCTCTCTGGAAAAGGATACTTTGTTCCTCTCTATCAGTTTGTGAGATATCCTTTCATAGACCAACTGCCACTTGGATGATCCAAGCAATGATTTTAATTGATGTATGTTGTTGCTGTTAGGTGTCACTGAGTCAAGCATCACTCATAGTGACCATATGAGCAACAGATCTGAACCCTGTCCTATCCTGTGCCAACCTCACCATCTCTGATGCATTTGAGCCCATTGATGCAGTAACTGTGTCAATCTATCTTGACAGGGTCTTCCTCTTTTCTGCTGGCCCTCTGCCCTTCTAAGCATGATATCCTTTCCAAGGAATAGCCTCTCCTAAAATATGAGCTGGATCTTCACCATCCTTGCCCACAGGGAGCACTCTGGCTGCACCTTTCCAAAGACATATTACATGCATGTAAACACTGGACAAAGATTAAGAGAAGAAGAACAGTTGCTGTGTTAAGAGCTCTGATCTTGGTGAAGAATATGGAATCTGCCCTGGATGGCCAAAAGAATGAACATATCAGTCTTAGAAGAAATGCAACTGGAATTCTTAAGAGTGAAGACGGGGCAATTTCAGTTCACTAGAAGATATCATCAGGAAAAACCAATCATCAGAAAAGATATAACTGATCAGTGAAAATAAGGAAAACCCTCACTGAGATGGACTGACATAGCAGTTAAAGCACTGGACTAAACATTCCAGCAGCCATAAAGAAGACACAGGACAAGGCAACATTTCACTGTATGTAAAGTCTCTACGGGTCAAAGAGGACAGCTCTGGTGGTGCGGTTGGTAGGGAGTTGCACTCCCTGATGGTTTCCATCTACTAGTTGCTCCAAGAAAGAAAAAGTGGGCAATCTCCTCCATGCAATCTATAGCATCTGAAATCTACTGGCCAGGAGGCAGTGGTGGAGGTGGAGGGAGGGAAAGAGAGAACTTACGCAGGTAAAACTCAGCAGCATGTTGTAAGTATAAAGTGTGCCATGGTAATCAATGGCAACGATTAAGTAAGTGATGAACTGAAGACAATTCAATGACAAAAGTATATAAATTAAGACTGAAGATCATTCTACAACCACTAAATAGAGAGAATACTAACTATTATGTTTTCTTACACATTATGTGGGAAATTGAAAAATTGTATTAGTAACTCTTAGACGCTCTACAAGATGAACACACACACACACACACACACACACACACACACACACTTTCCAAGCAATATTTAAGCACATTTATTAATGATAAATCCCCAGAGATTACTGAAGACAGCTAAAGATATATCAAATACATAGACATTCAAATAAGGTTTATTTTGGTGGGAGCAAATGTTATTCCCTTTCTCCTCCTAATAACATTAGCAAATGTTACTAAATCTTGGCTATGTGCCAAGCTTAAAACTTTACACACAATACCTTATTTAATCCTTACTACCACTCATTTAGAGTTGCAGCTATCATAATCTATATCTTGTAGATGAGGAGATTGAGTCAGAGGCTAAAGGACTTTTCGAGCAATTGTGATTTTTTTGTCTGTCCCCCCCCCCCCCCCCCCAGCCTGCAAATCTTTTTTGCTCAGTTTTACAGAGCTAGTAAATGGTAGTGCTGGGTGTCAAACCAAATCTGTCTAATTCCAAAGGCCATGTTGTACCGCAATTAGTGACACTACGAATTAACAGCTCACAATGCATAAGGCATAGTAGCTCAGTCGAGATGAAAAATGGATTTAAGTCTCAGTTCTCTCAGTTATTACCTATGATAATATGGGTAATGTTCTCTTTAAATTTCTGCTCTCCGGGGGGAGGGGGTGGACAGGGAGAAAAGTGCAACAATGAATGACTGGAACTTCTAAGTCTCTGTAAACTGTCATTTAAATTAATTTAAAAAATTTCTGCTTTCTTATCTGTAGAACCAGAACAGTAATAGCACACTTAACTTACTTGTGAAGATTAACCTAGTTATGCTTTATATAACATTTAGTAGACTGCTTGGCACAGAGTAACACTCAAAAAATATCTCACACTAAATTATGCCTGACAGGAGCCATAATTTCTTAAAAATTCCTTCTTATACATCTTAAAGTTGGACAATGAGTAGGGAAGACCAAAGAAGAATGTATGCCATTGAACTGTGGTGCTGGAGAAGAGTACTGAATATCTCATGGACTGCTGAAAGAGCAAATAAGTCTGTCATAGAGGAAGTACGACCAGGATGCTTTTAGAGGGAAGGATGTGAAATTTCATTTTGTAGACTTTGGGGATGTTATTAGAAGGCGCCAGTCCTTGGAAAAGGATATGATGCTAGGGAAGGTAGAGGGTCCGAGAAAGAGAGGAAGACCCTTAATGAGATGGATTGACACAGTGACTGGAACAATAGGCTTGAGCATGGAGGATGACACAGGATAGGGTAACGTTTCAATCTGTTCCTCATAGGGTTGCTATGAGTCTGGAGTTAACTCAAAGGTACCTAACAACAACACCATACTAGCTAGTATTGGGAGTCCCTCAAACTCAAACTAACTGTCATCAGACACTCCCTTCAAGTTTACAAATCTATCAGCAGTACAGAAGAGGATGCCCATTCTTCTCCGCAAGAGCTGCTGAGATGCACAGCCTTTGGCTTAGTAGCACAACTTGCGATGGACTACATTACTAGAGCTGGTGCTGATGGTTATGTGCTCAGCTGCTAATTGGAAGGTGGAAGGTTTGAATCTATTCAGGTGCTCTTAGGAAGAAAGGCCTGCCAATCTATATCTGAAAAAATCTGCCACAGCAAATTAAAGATGCACAGAAACAAGTAGTTCAAAAGACTAATAGACCACATGAACTTCAACCAACCTCCACTATCCTGAAGGCAGAAAAGTTGGATAGTTCCAACATATGGGGTCACCTTGAGTTAGCATCAACTCAACTGCAAATAGTATCTGGTCTTTAACTTTGTTGTTATAGTTGTTAGTACCAGCGTGTCTGAACCTTGTACTATCCTGTGCTATCCTCACAATTTCTGACATACTTGAACTCATTGCTGTAGTCACTTTGTGAATCCATCTGATTAAGGGTCTTCTTCTCTTTTGCCAACTCTTCACATTTCCAACCATGATTCCCTCCCCAAAGAACAGCCTTTCTTACCAACGTGCCAAAAGTATGTGAGATGAAGTTTTATCATTTCTGCCTCCAATGAGCACCCTGGCTGCACCTTCTTCAAGACATATCTGTTTGCTCTTTTGGCAATCCATGGAATATTCACTACTCTTCTGCAACACAACAGCTCAAAGACATCAATTATTCCAACTTCTAGGAAATAAATATATTTGATCTTCATATGGCATTTATGAGATCTTATGAAAGAGTGGTACATCATAGCAAAATGGAAAAAATAATGAGAAGCGAATGTCAGAAAGTATATTGTTTTGTTGTTAAGTGCCATTAAGTTGTAGGCGACTCATAGTGACTCTATGAATGAAAGACCTGGACACTTGTATAACTTTCGTCCTTTCTCCAGATTCATAGGATTTCCAGAGGCAAGCCATTTCAGAAGTGGATGTCACTCCTGCTTCCAACCCTGTTTTAATCGGGGAGCTCCACCAAACACTGTCCACCATGGGTAACCATTCTCTCATTTGACTCATCAGTGTCACAGTGTTCAGTTTCACAGAAACCACGAGTTACCTCTGTACAGCAAGTGGACACACCAGGGGTATACAACCTAGAAGAATGTTTCTAGGAAGTATGTAATGAGCTAAAATCTTAAAGAGCTTTAGATGCTTTCCCAAGTACTTCAGATTTACTCACAAGATGCAAATAAATAGCTTTATCTCATTTCACACCAATATCACAACATGTTAATTTCCACTGGCACATATTTGCATTAGAAAATTATGTTAGCCCTCATCTCAAGTTGCCTACAATAAGCACATGAACAAATAATTGTGGTAATATATAAAATGCAGAGGAAATGACAGGTCCATATATAATTCAGAGTTCAAAGAATCATGAGAGAAGACATTCTACTAGAACCAATCTATGCCCAATAACAACACTGAACTCCAGTGGTTTGCATCCTTCTCTTTCCAAATGATCCAAGAAGCTTCCATGGAGATGTAAGTAGTTTCTCAAACATACCTGACAAGGTAAATGCCTAGAACACTTAATTGTGCTCATATGAAATCTATATCTACATCAAAAAGTTGAGCAAAAAGGAGCAAGGCTATACTGTTGTTGTTATGTGTCATCGAGTAACCTGTAACTCACAGTGACCTTATGTACAAAAGCTCTGAACCCCGCCCTGTGCTGAGACAATCTCAATGACTCCAACACACCTACCTCCAGTACCCTAGTCACTAAGTCAGTCCATCTCACCCATGGACTTCCTCTCCTGTGCTGTCCCTCCTACCTTCCAAGCATGATGTCCCTCTCCATAGACTGGTCCCTCCTGGCAATAAGTCCAAAGTATATGAGACAGAGCTTCAAAATCCTTGCCTCAGATAGTCCTGTTTGTTCTCTTGGCAGTCCACAGTATATTCAATTATTTGCTCAGCATGCAGATTGAGTAAGTATGGAGATAGGATGCATTCTTGAACCACACAGTGTTTCCTGTTCTATTTCACGTATGCTCTGTTTTGATGACTGTTTACTGGTCCAAGTACGGGTTGTGCACAAGTGAAACAATTAAGTGTTCTGGGATTCACATAGTTTTAAAATCAGGAAGGGTGTGTGTCAAGGATGTATTCTTTCTCCATTCTTATTCAATCTGTATGCTGAGAAAATAATTCATGAAGCTGGTATCTATGAAGAGGAAGGTGGCATAAGGATCAGAGGAAGACTCATCAATAACATGCATCATGCAGATGACACAGCCTTGCTTGCTGAAAGTTAGAAGGACTTGAAATGCTTGCTACAAATGATCAAATACTGAAGCCTTCAATATGGATTACATCTCAACATCAAGAAAACAAAGATCCTTATACAATGGTCCAACAGATAACATCATGACAGATGGAGAAAGGATGGGAATTGCCAATTATTTCAATTTGCTTGAATTCACAAACAACCCACTTTGTACCAACTGTCAGGAGATCATGGGACATTTGCTATGGGCAAGTCTATTGTCAGGGATCTTGGCAAAATACTGAAAAGCAACGAATGATATCAGTTCAAAGACTAAAGTGTACCTAATTCAGGTCATGGTCCTTTATAATTATGTACTATGCATTTGAAAGATAGACAAAGAATGACAAAATAATTATTGATGTCTTTGAGTTGTGGTGTTGGAGGACAGTGCTGAATATGGACTGTCAAAACAACAAATAAGTATATGTCTTGGAAAAAGTGCAACCAGAGTGCTCCTTTGAGGCAAAGATAGTGAAGCTTCGTTGCTCATATTGTGGACATATTGCTAGGAGAGGCTAGTCCTTGCAAGGTGTTATCATGCTTGGAAAGGTGAAAGGTCAACAAAAAGAAGAGTACCCCCAATGATGTGGACTGACATGCTGACTCCAGCAATGGGCTCAAGTGTATTCAAGATGATGAGGATGGCACAGGATAGGACAGGATTCAGGTCTGTTATTGACAGGGTTGCTATGAGCCGTACTTGACTTGAATGCACCTAATACCACGACCACATAATGGCTTAAGCCATAACTGTGGCTTCATTCAAGTTTATGCTAATGTTATCTCCCCAGGCAGAATATCAGTTCTATGAGGTCGGAGATCACATTCTCTTCTTGTTTGTACCCCTCATGTGACCGACTCTGTTGTTGTATGTCATAGAGTCAGGACCAACTCATAGCTGACCTCCCAGTGTGTTTTGAGAGGCAGCAAATCATACAAGAGGAGAATGGCCACCTTTCTCCCAAGGTGCAACTGGTGGATTGAAACTGCTTGTCTGTGGGTTGACAGCACCACTCTTTACCCACTAGGCCACCAGAGCTCCTGACTTAATAGTAGTGGGAACAAAGCCCCTAAAACCCATGAAATACGAGCAGATTAATCATTAAAAGGATAAAACAATTTCTCCACCCATGTAGGAAAACTCTGCAGCTCTCCTGCACGCATTCTTCTTCGTAAAATGCCAGGCTGAAGACAAGAGTTAGTTTGAAAAATATTTCCTAATAATTTGAATGAAGGAAGCTCTCTGCAAGCAAATTGCACTGCACCTTCCATCTTCCTCCAATGCTCCTGATTTTGCTGCCCCCAGGAACCAAATAATGCTCCTGGTCTGTCCGCCAGAGCCTGTATCAGGATGATAAGCTGAGTATTCCCTAATGGGATCACGCCGCTGTTCTGCCATCAAACATTAATTCCACATTCTGGCGCTGGCTGTGGCTTTTACCTTTTTTTAGGAGGCGTCTACCATGGAATCCATGGCCTTGCACACTCTGCTCCGGCAGAGCTGTGCACAGGAGCTGCACTGCTAACCCCAGATGGCGCTTTGCTGGAGGTTTGAATCTATGGACAATCTCCTCCTGTGTGATTTTCAGTCTCTGAAAACCTGCTGGAGGGCCAGCTATGAGTCAGTTATGACTCACTGGCAATGAGAGAGATAGATAACACTTACCCAGGTAAAACACAGTGAATGTTCTAAGTATAAACTGTTAACGTTGTTATGTGCCGTTGAGTTGCTTGCAACTCATAGTGACCCTAACCCTGCTCTACCCTGTGCCAATCAAATTGTCTCTGACACACCTACCCTCTTTACCACAGTCACTGAATCAATCCATCTCATCGATGGCCTTCCTCTCCTTGCTGTCCCCCCACTCTTCCAAGTATAATGTCCCTCTCCAAGGACTGGTCCCTCCTTGCAACATGCCCAGAGAATGTAAGAAGAAGCGTCTGAGTCCTTTCCTCCAAGGAGAAGCCTGGTTTCACCCTCTCCAAGACAAACCTGTTTGTTCTCCTGGCAGTCCATGTACACCATGAAAATCCTCTCCAAGCTTTGCTACAAGCCTCATCAGGTGAATTTTCTTTCTCTGTTATTGAATGAAAGGTCTGCAAATGGGGTTAGAGGATGACAGTTGAGATCCCTTACTTAACTTCAACTCTGAAAAGTCAAAATGGGCTTTTCTTTACCGTCTTTTGAGTACTGTTGGCTGCCACCCAACTGTCAAAATCGCATTGCTAGATAAGTGGCTACTATACCACTAATTACTCATAACACTGGAAATGAAGCCAGGGGGAGAAAGGCCATCAGAACAGCATGTCATCATGATCATACAGACAGATCTAGCAACAGAAACTTCAAGACTTCAAAGACATTCTCTATGTTTGGGTTCAAATCCTTAGCTTAAAAGACAGAGAGGACAGAAATGCTACACCAGTGACCATTACACTGACTTTTCTCCTCAAACCTCAGGGCAGGTGACAGTCAGAAGGACACAAAGCTGAGTCCCACCTAATTCTCTTGTCTTGCAGATAAGCTTCTTACGATGCACAATGCACGTAAATAAGAGACTTACCTTTAGGCCAGCCCTGGAAATATTCCAACTTCTGAGGAGTTAAGTTCCTGCTAGGAACTGGATTGTGTTTCTCCAAAATATGTGTTAATATACAACTCCTATGACTATGGACAAATAGCCCTCATGGCACAGTGGTTTAAGTGGTGGGCTAGTAACAGAAAGTTGGAATCTATTAGCCACTTGATGGGAGAAAGATAAAACAGTCGACATATGCAAAGATTTACAGCCTTAGAATGAGCTGGAATCAATTCTATGGAAATAGGTATTCCTGTGGATAGAGTTCCCACGTGGTGCAAATGGTTAATGTGCTTCACAGAAAAGCTAGTGGTTTGGGTGTCCCCAGAGATGCTTCATAAGAAAAGCATGGAGGGCACTGATATTCAGACAAATTTTATTGTCTTAACAAGTACAGGAGGTCCGGTAGCACAATCCATAGGAAGCTGTGCAGCTAACCCAAAGCCTAAACCACTCTGGAGGTTCAAATAATCTCTTTAGAGCAGTTCCATAAATCTACTTTCAACAAATCATACCTTGAAAACCCTGTTACAAAGCATACTCTGACATACATGTGATCACCATATTGTTTTTGTTGTTCTGTACGATTGAGTTGGAATAAACTCATAGCAGATCCTCCAATGGGTTTTAAAATGAAGAAACTGCATGGGTGTCAACTGCTCATCTTCCTCCCATGGAGAACTCAGCTGGTGGATTGGAAACATGCACCTGAGAGCTGGACAATGAATAAGATGGCAGAAGAATTGACACCTTTGAGCTGTGGTGTTGGAGAAGAGCACTGAACATCCCATGAAAAGCCAAAAGAACAAACAGATATGTCTTGGAGAGGGTGCAGCCAGAGTGCTCTTTGGAAGCAAGAATGATGAGGCTTCACTTCACATTCTTTGGGCATGTTGCTAGAAGGGGTTATTCCTTGGAGAAGGACATGATGCTGGGAAGGGTGGAGGGTCGGTGAAGGAGAGGAAAACCCTTGAACTGGCGGATTGATGCCACAATGGGTTCTACTGTGTCAGGAAGTGTGAAGACGGCACAAGATAGAACAGGGTTCAGATCTTTTGTTCAAAGGGTTGCTATGAGTTGTACTTGACTCAACACCACTTATCAACAACAACCTTTGTTTACCACTATGAGTCAGAATCAATTTGATGGAAACTGGTGATATACTTGCAGGTATAATGTAACCAACTTTATAACATAATAACATAACATAATAAATCAGTTGAGGTCATATTAGTGTCAGATGGATCCTAAACCTAATTACTCCTGAATTATATAAAGGGTAGCATAAATGTGACACCATACTCGCAGACACCAGGGGAGAGACATGTTATCTGACAGCGAAGTAGGAAGATGACTCTCCAAAGATTATAGGTAACTATTAGTGGTAGCTCTGGTGTTCTAGTCTTTAGGAAGCTGCCCTGTTAACTCAACGGCCACTCTTCTCTGGTGGCTCAAATCCACAAAAGACTCTGTGGAAGAAACATAGTCAACCTCCTCCCATGCAATTTACAGATTCAGAAACCCAACAGAAGGTCTGCTGTGAGTCAGCTCTAATTTAGTGGCAATAAGTCTGAGTTTTGAATTTACTAGTAGTGGAGCTCTGGCAGCCTAGTGGTTAGGGAGTTGTGCTGCCAGCTCAAAGGCAGGCAGGTCGAATCCACCAGCTGCTCTGAGAGAGAAAAATGGGCTTTCTCCCTCCTCCAATGTGATATACAGCCTAGGAAAACCCACTGGAGGGTCAACTATGAGTCATTTCCAACTTGATGACAAGGAGTGAGAGTGAATGAGCAGTAGAAATAGCTCTCCCTCTAAAGGCATAGCCTGGATCTGAACTATCAGCATCTTACATGGTGAGAAAACAAATTCTTCCTCTTTAAAGCCAACACTTGTGTTACAGCAGCAAAGAGAAATAAAAGAGTAAGGACTTTGTCAGTAATAACAGACCAGACGATCTGAGGGGAAGACCTCTTTGTAGAAAATTGTTGCCATTGAGGCAAGAAGCTGGAAGCCACACTTCGATGTTACTGTGCCTGACAATGGCCACGGAGTTCTTCCCCACTGCCCAGATACCAAGTCCAGGACCTTTCCTTGGCACCTGCCACACTCACCTTTCAGGCTCGAAGCCTAAAGATCTCCAGTCAAATAGATGAGACTCTCCCACTTGGAAGATTTCTCCAATCAGAGACACTGCAGTATGGGGGCATGGAGGATGCATCTGGTGAGCTCAAATGGCCATCTGGGATTTTATGGCAAAAATTTCAACAGACAGAATCAGGTTAGACTGAGCTACCGTTGGGTTGGCTTTTGACATAGTTCCAATTCCAGTAAGAAAACGGCCAGTGGAGGATCCGCCCCAGGATTCTGCCTCTGGCAGTTGCTCTGGAGAAACACTGTGAAAAGTGAGCGTGCTTCCCACACTACTGGGCCTGCTTTCTCTCCTGACCCCACCTTACAGCTCAAACCAATTCATTCTCATTCCCACGCAATGCTCAGGGGAAGAGAAATCACCTTTCCATTAGAAGACGGCAATGAAAAAGAAAGGAGAGGCATTTTCTGGGATCAGAGGGCATGAAAACAGTTGCTTGTAAGTTTCATTTCTCCTGTTACTAACAAAGATTCAGAAGAACTGCACTGCAGAAGGTGACGAGCTGGCTGGGTGCTGCGGCCAGTAGACTGGGGCTGGCAGTCATAGCCTGAGGTGCCTTCTGGCCTCAGCCAACACCTTCTACCCATATCACCTCGGCAGCAAATGCCAGGCTCTGCTTCTTGATAAAACAGACTACCCTGCGGCCTATATTGTACCTAAATTTTACTTATAAGTAGACGGGGTGTGAAGGGAAGTAGAGATATATAATCTCATAGGTCTATGCTAGAGGGACTGAAATCAGGTTGCTCCTTGGAAGCAAGGATTTTGAAACACCATCGCACACACTTTGGGCATGTGGCCAGGAGGATTGGTCCTTGGAGAAGTACATCATGCTCAGAAGGGTGGAGGGACTGCACAGGAGAGGAAGACCCCGGATGAGATGGATTGGTACAGTGACTGTGGTAAAGAGGGCAGGAGTATCTGAGACAATGCAGGAATAGGACAGAGTTCAGAACTATTGTTCACCGAGTCACTATGAATCACAGTCGACTCGACAGTACATAACAACAACACAACAACATTGCAGTTCAGTCAGAACTGACTCATAGCTGACTCTTCTCTGAGTTTCCAAGGCTGTAGCTTGCACAGGAGACTGTTTATCTCCCTTAGAGCTGCTAGATTTGAACCATCAGAAAGGGTCAGGCTCTGGGTTGGCAGCACAACTCCCTGTAGACTATGGTACCAGAGCTACATGATGGGAAAAGAAATTTGTCTAAGTAGCAATGCCCTCCCATCCCAATTATTTGGTACCACAACTAAAATGGAAAGTTGGATTTTTTTATTTCCTCTCTCCCCCTTATTTCTACAGGCAACAGGAGAGTGAGCGTTTTAGAGAGATTATAGGGGACAGAGCGCCATGGGGCGGGCATTCTGTTCCTGAGTCTGACTTCAGGAAATACTTCGTGTTCTGACCAAAGCCATGACTCAGGTCTCTGCCGCCAGGGCTACAATAGGAACCTGATTTGCTGCAGCCGCGCACACAGTGCAACATCTCTTAACAAGAAAAGCTTGGTTCAAGCATTGCTGCGAGATTAATTCAATTAGAGTCAGAGAGTCAGAGCAGAGAACGGAACAAAGCTATTACAATTTTCCATTAAAGGGAAAGGAACAAAAAACACAAGTACCAGGACCTTTGCTGTTGTTCTGAGGCTCCGTGCAGTTGATTTCCACTCATGGTGACCCTTTGTGAGTGTGTGTGTGTGGGGGGGGGGGGAAAGAGAGAGAGAGAGAGAAAGAAAGAGGGAGAGAGAGAGAGAGAGAGTGTGAGAGTGTGTGTGTGTGTGTGTGTGTGTGAGGGGGGAATACTGTCCAGTCTTCTGTCTTCCTCCCACCATTGCTATGCTTGACCCCTGTGTTAATCCACATCTCTGAAGGTCTTCCTGTTTTACTGACTTTCTACTAAATGCTTTCATTCATAAAACCAGCAAGTATTTCTGCTTTGTTGTTCTCGTTGCTGTTTTGTGTGCTTATTTTTTTTTTTTAAAATGTATCAGACCATGATAGATTTTCATCTGAGTATCAGAGTTTTCTACACATTCTAAAGTAATGCCATGTTAACAACTATGTTGTTGTTGCTGTTGATTGCCTTCTAGTCGAGCACAACTCATAGTGACCCTATGAATAAAAAGCCTGAGGCCTCTCTGCAACTACCGACATTTATCAAAGTTCATAGAGTTTCCAGAGGCACGTTATTTAGGAACTGGATGCTACTCCTGCTTCCAAACCTGCCATAGTATGTTACTGTTGTTATGGGCCATTGAGGTGCCTGTGATGAATACCGACCCTATGTACAGCAGCTCTGAACCCTTTCCTGTCCTGAGCCAGTCCCACTAATTCTGACACACCAACCCCTATTACCCCAGTCATTGCATCAATCCATCTCATCCGGGGTGTTCCTCTCCTGCACTGTCCCTCCACTCTCCCGAGCATAATGTTCTTCTCCAAGGACCGATCAACTATGCATCAAATATAAATGGTGGAGTCCTTTAATTTAGATTCATATACTCATTCACCCAACAACTATTGATTGCCTACTCACTAGGAAAAAAATTTCTGACCAAGCACCATGAGAGATAAAGTCCAATCTGAAGTCTTTGTTGCTAGGATCCTACTTTTTCACAAGTACTAAGACACATCTGGTATAAGAAAAGGCATGGATGTTCTATGAGAAGGATAACTTGGCCCAGGGTGGGAATGGATACACCTAAGTGGGGAGACTTTCTGTGGAAGGAGGAAAGAACTGTCTTTGAGGGATGAACAAAATATGGAATGCTCAGAAATCAGAGAGAAGTCTTTCTGAGGAGCAAGCCCAAGAAATGAAAATGGGATGTGTCAGGGGGTGTGGTTGTTATGTGCCTTTGATTTGGAACTAGCATAGCTGACCCTCCAACAGGAGATGGGAAGAGATTGCCCATCTTTCTCACATGGAACATGTAGTTTGAACTGCTGGCTTTTGGGTTGGCAGGGCAACCACTGCCAGTAGGAGGGACAACTTGAGCTGGCCTGAAGCAGAGGGAACTTGGAGCAAAGGGGTGCCCAATTTGCTAGGAGGAAAAGTCTGAAAAGAGATCTGTGGATAAGCATGCCAGAATAAGTACCTAGATCTGTGAGAATACGTCCAGTCTTCATGGTTTGTGAGCAGGAATTACATAAGAAATCTGAACAGCTGAAGTAGACAAGACAGCTATAGCGATGGGATCTGAAAGCCCACTCTGTGCTTTCATTAATCCTTCAATTGCTAGACTGTGAGAGTAGCAGTATAAGAAAGATCTTATGCTGAGTGAAATATCTCAGTCACAAAAGGACAAATACTGCATAGTGCCACTGTTGTAGAACGGGACTGACATCAGGGTTGGGGTGAAACTGAGAAAAATTGGATAAATTATGTATACCGCATTGAAACAGATCAGGGAGAGAAGAGTTTAAAAGCGATATATGATTGGGTATTATGGTTATCACAAGAGTCCAGAATGAAGGTTGCATAGTGGAGTGTACTGGGGCCGGGTGAGGGGGAAGGGGGAATTGTATACCAATGAAGGAATTTTACTTTTCAAAGAGAAATGGGGGGGGTGAGGGGTGGACAGCGAGAAAAATGCAACAATGAATGAATGGAAATCCAAAATTTCTGTAAATGTTCATTAAAATTAATAAAATTTTTTTTAAAAAAAGATCTAGGGCTGTCAGAATTGGGCGGCATTTGTGAGTTTAGGGGAAGTGGCCTTTTACTGATGAAATCTACTGTGGCGGAGCCAATTCTGATCCATAAGCGATGGGCCTCCACTGGACTTCAGAGGCTGTAAATCTTTTATGGGAGAAAATCACCCCTCTTATTCCCAAGGAGCAGCTGGTAGATTCGAACTGCTGACCTTTCAGTTAGCGAGTTTATACATTACTTGAGCACAGGATATTTAAGAATATGTTACTATTTTGGCAACCAATACACTGACAGTGATATCTAGCAGCTGGATTTTTGCAGTAAGGTAAACCATTGTCAAAGTCAGTAAAAGCCATTTACCTCCACTAATTTGTAGACTGACACTCTAACATGAAGGGTCTTGAATGTTCCAGAAAAACAACAAAAAAAATCTCAGCCTGTCTGAAACCGTACCCAATGTAATCTTTCCTAATGTAACATCTTACGATTCTTTTAGAAAATGGCATGATAAGCCACGCAAGTGTCCACGGCAGAATTCTGGGCGTCATTTTCTATCATGCCTGTAACATCCTTAGCCAGTTTATGAATTTCCCCCCCACTTTTGGGGTAGCATCACTCTGTGGATTTTGCTGGGAGGCAGGGCTGCTTCCTCTTTCCAATTCTTTATTTCTTCCTGCAGAATTTTCTAAGGTTTCAAATATGATCAAAAATAAGGTGGTCTCAAATCTCAGATATCCTCCCTTTTCCCCAATTAGACTGTCCTCCTGGCTTCTGATGACAAAAAAAAAGTATTTAGAAGATTTTTTTGATCAACTTAAATAACAAAGAGGTCTCAAAACACAGTGGTTCAAAATATTAGTTCATGTCATTCAGTTTACCTTTCTAATGATCAAAAGCCCAGAATTTCTAACATCCATTACTCAGAGGGACCTCCTTTCAGAGGGATAGCTCTTTATTTCACGTTGTTAGTGACATTCAGTTGTTTGATCTTTCCCCCATATTTAACCATAATTTTACAAATAATCAAAGTCACAGGTTAGCCTCCTTGATATCCTCTTGAAACTGTGGACTTTTTTATGTTTTTAATTTTATTTATAAAATTAGTTTCAATTATATCTTGTTCATGTATATTATGGGTTTTTTTCCCCCTTTTCAATCATCTTATTGACTTTCTTTGCAAAAGCTTGTACACCAGCTACTTCATGCCTCATGCCCTCATATCTATCCCCTTTTACATAGCCGATCAAATCCCATCAAACCAGTACTCTGAGCCAATAAGCATGATCTTTGTTCTAAAGAGTCTCTATTCAACTTGGAAACTTGAGTATCTGCACTCACAAGCTAAGTTCAGTCTAGAACAAGCCTTTGTGTTACAGCAATCAATCGTAGCTCATAACATCTGGCTGGGTTTTGGTCAACTCACCTCCAGAGTGTCCTGTCTCAAATGGGCATCGGCAGGAAGCTCAGGAGACCACACTTCTCCCTGAGATCCAGACCTACCAGTCTCTTTACTCAGCCCTAACCGCTACATGGGATCTTCCTCCTCAAGCCAATAAAGCTTCCCTGCAGATCCACACATCTGAGCATGCTACGGGAGCAGCTCTGAAGGAATACATCCAATTTTAGTCTGTTTCTCCATTATTGAATTGAAACTGTGGACTCTTGTCATTGCCTTTGCTGACTCTCCATCATCAAGTAATTTTGATAATTAGGAGATGACTTCTGGTAATAACCATCATCATGCTATTCTCTGGCCAGATATCTGACATCTATTTTCTTTCACCTCCTCAACTTTCAACACTTGCTAGTTTAACAAGTGTTACAAGGGAGGTAGATATAATTCTTCTATTTTATTGCCCTACCGTAGGAATGTCTGTTTTTTCATTGATTATGCAAAGTCATTTGACTGTGTGGATCACAACAAACTGTGGCTGGCTCTGAGAAGAATGGGAATCCCAGAACACTTGGTTGTGCTTATGTGAAACCTACACTTGGACCAAGAGGCAGTTGTCAGAATAGAGAAGGGAAACACTGCATGGTTTAAAATTGCGAAGGGTGTACGCCAAGGATGTGTCCTGTCTCCCTACCTTTTCAACCTGTATGCAGAACAGATTATCCAGGAGGATGGGCTCTATGAGGAGGAATGTGACATCAGGATTGGAGGAAGACTCCTCAACAACTTATGTAATAGCAGATGACACAATCTTGCTTACTGAAACTGAAGTGGACCTGAAGCACTTGCTGCAGAAGGTCAAAGACTGCATGCAACCTTAAATATAGATTGAAGTTCAACATCAAGAAAACAAAGATTCCCCACTGGGGCAACTGGCAGCATCATGATAGATTATGAAGAGATTGAGAATGTTAATAACTTGAGTTTGCCTGGCTCCACAATCAACACTCTTGGTACCAGCAGCCAGGAAATCAAAAGATGAATTGCATTGGGAAAGACTGCTGTCAGAGACTTCTCCAGAGTACTGAGGAGCAACAACATCAGTCTGGAAACGAAGCTGAGCCTGATCCAGGCAAGAGTCTTCACAATTACTTGTTATGCATAAGAAAAGGATGATAAAAAGATAACTGATGCCTTTGAGCTGTGGTGCTAGAGAAAAGTACAGAAGATAGCATGGATGGCCAGAAGAACAAACAAGTTTGTACTGGAGAGGGTGAAACCAGGTTGCTGTTTGGAGGCAAGGATTCTGAGGCTTCATTTGACATACTTTGGGCATGTTGCAAGGAGGGACCAAGTCCTTGGAGAGGGACATCATGCTTGAGAGGGTGGAGGGACAGCACAAGAGAGGAAGACCCTTGATGAGATGGATTGATTCAGTGACTGGGGTAATGGGTGTAGGTGTATCAGAGATTTTAGGTTGGCACACGATAGAGCAGGGTTTAGGGCTGTTATACATAGGGTCATTATGAGTTGTAAGCAATTCAATAGCACATAACAACAACATCATCTCCTAGGTCTTGTCCTATCCACATGACTGAAGCTGGCTCATAAGAACTGTATTCACATCATTCTTCCCTTAAAGGGTGCAAGAACAAGGGAAGGAAAGGCACATTTCTTTAAAAAAAAAAAAAGCAAAGAAGCAGCTGCTCTCCTTGCAGAGGAAAAGGTAGTTAGTGTGTTGCATAGAACCCTGGGGAATGTAGTCTCTGTTGTTTGCCAAAACTTGGGAGTTTTTTACTAAAAAGGATCTGGAGAGAATGGACATTGGGAAACATTCATGTCTCCTCCAAATGGAACACTTTCAGGGGGTGGTTTCTGTAAGGCTGGTTCCTTTTTTGTAGTATTCCCTCCTTAAATCCTCCTGTTTTCCCCAGAGGGTTTTCATTGTGGGCCTCATATCTCGGAGTTTGTTCAGAGAATGTTTTTGTTTTTTCAGCTGTTGCATAAAGCTTTATTGTTTCATTTGGTCCAAGCAGAGAATTTATTTCTGATGTCACGTGAGGTGGAGGAGACCTATGTGGGGAACTGACGTGGGGATCCAAATGTTCCTTGGATACTCTCTCCTAAAATCCCCATTCTCAGTCTCCCACTTCACCTTCATTTCTGGGCTTTAAAAAAGTTTTTTGTGTGATTTCTTTGAATTGTAGTGTTAATGGAGATTACTGAATATCCTTATGAATTATGGACCACTAAAAGAAAAAAAAAGTCTCTCTTGGAGGAAGTGCAATCAGCGTGCTCCTCAGAGGCAAGGATAGTGAAACTTCATCTCACATAATGTTGTCAGGAGGGGAAGTCTTTGGAAAGTGACATTGTGCTGGGAAAAGTGGAGGGTCAGAGAAAGAGAGGAAGAACCTCAACAAGATGAAATGAGATAGTGACAGTAGCAATGCGCTCGAGTATGTGAGAGATAGTGAGGATGTCATAGAATAGGACAAAGTTTGTGAGCTCTGGTGGCCTAGTGGCAAGAAGCTGCACTGCAATCCCAGAGGTGCACAGTTCTAATCCACCAGATGCTCTGCTGAAGAAGGAGGAACAAGCTCCTCCTATACCAGTCAGATCTGATTTGACGGTACACAAACCCGGCCCCCCCAAAAAAAAATCAAACAAAGTTTAGATATGTTATTCACAAGGTCACTGTGAATCAACCTGATGATTCATCACCAGCAGCAGCAGCAGCAGCATGCAGGAACTTAAGCTTGGCCTCTCTTTCCATTCCTCTGTCATTTTTCATCTTCATAAGGTCTAGTTCAGGATTACACAGGCCCTCTTCAAATGTGGAGTTTGCACTTCTATTTCTTATTCTCTTTATCATGGGAGTTGAGGTTTGGGAAAGGATAAGGAAGTAGAGACAGCTTCACTCTACCATACTGTAGCTGAAAGCATTTTTTTTCCTCTCAGCCGAACATTATTCTATCTCTGGAAACTTTATCTCCAGCCACAATGCCCATCTGCCTAAAATAAGGACAGTTTTATTTTTCTGTTCATCCTGTGATAGTACCTTCATGATCTCCACAAAGTGACCACTAATTGTATTTCATTTTAAAGAATCTTTAAAAGGCTTATTTGCAGTGATATCTAAGACTTGCAATTGTGAAGTCATCCTTCCCCAAATAATTCCTTAATCTATATTGAATTTCATTGCTTCCCTGTCCAATGACCTCTACAAGCCAAAAAGCAAGCACTGACAGAGGCTGCGTAGACTATTGTGTCTTTCCTAAATGATTCTTTGTGGGTCATAATGGTTGAGAGAGTGCTCCCCAACAGCAAAGAGTGTTTAAAGACTTGCACATAAGGTAACGTGCTTCATTCTGAAGGAGCACTCTGGGGACCAAAACTTCCTTTATGTTTTTGCATGGAAGAATTGTTCTAGTATTTGCCTCCCCATTTTTGGCTCTTGTTAGGCTATGGGCACAGAACACGAACCTTCCAGATTCACTTTAGGTGACACCTCTTACAAGAAGCCTTCCTTGGTCACCTCCCCTTACCCAAAGGATGATCAGGGGCTGTCCCGGGCGTGTTCCTGTAGCTCCCTCAGTGGAGATACGAATGGCCTTAAGTAGCATTTGCTGTAGTTTATGTGACAGTTTCCCTCACTTAACTGTGAGCTTCTGAGGGTAAGGTCCATTTCTTATTTCTCTTTATACTCCTACAACACATAAAGCTGTTATATAGCAGTTGCAAGTTAAGTAATCACTTACTAAATGAACCAGAGGTGTACTTGTGACCAGCCCCAAGCCAAGATTCCTTGACAGGGATCATTTACCTTGGTTACTTTCAGTTGTCCAGGGACTTACTATTCATGGAGCTAAGCATAGAACATTTCTGTATTTGTCGTTGTATATCATCAAGTTGGAGTTGATCCACAGTAGGCCCTCTAGTAGGTTTTCAGAGGTAGTACACTGCATGGGAGGAGACTGCCTATCGTTTTCCTGCAGAGCCGCTGGTGGCTTTGAACCATGTGTCTTCAGGAGGGCAGTAGAGCTCCTTAACACTAGGCCACTAGAAATCCCGTAAAGAATTCCATGAAAAAAGACATTTCCCTTGATGAATTAAGCCACTGATGACTGGCCAGACAGAAAGATCTCTTAGAGAGCCCTGGTGGTGCAATGGTAGTGCACTTGGCTGCTAGATGAAAGGTTGGAGGTTGGAACCTAGTGGGAGCTTCTCAGGAGAAAAACACTTAGCTATTTGCTGTCATAAAAATTATAGCTGAGTTGTAAATTATTACCTAGATTGGGAGGGACTGGAGAGCATTATGCTGAGTGAATGAATTCAGTCCCACAAGGACAAATATTGTATAAAACTATTATAGTAGAATGAATATGAGGATCTGGGGGTAGAGAGGGTGGAAGCAGAGGGGTGAGGATGTGCGGGGGGGGGGTGATTAATCATGGGATTGTACAATTTGATGGGTTGGGGAGATGAGGGATATTGGAAGAATCTGGTCTGAAAAACAGATGTATTCAAATTTTGTAAATAAACTAGTATAATAAAAAAGGAAATAAATTATAGCTGAGGAAATCCATGTAGCAGTTCCTCTCTGTCCTATAAAGTCTCTATGAGTTGAAATAAACTTGATGGCACACAACAATAACAAAAAGATCTTGAAGCACTTGCTGCAGAAGGTCAAGTACTGTAGCCTTCAATACGTATTGAAGCTCAACATCAAGAAGACAAAGATTCTCTTCACTGGGCCAATTGACAGCACCATGATGGATGGAGAAGAGACTGAAGTAGTTAACAATTATAGTTTGCCTGGCTCCACAATCAACACTCTTGGCACCAGCAGTCAGAGAATCAAAAGACTAATTTCACTGGGAAAATGTGCTGTCAGGGATCACTCCAGAGTGCTGAGGAGCAATGAGGTCAGTCTAGAGACTAAGATGCACCTGATCCAGGCCACAGTCTTCGCAATTACTTGCTATGCATCAGAGAGTTGGTCAATAGGTAAGGATGACAGAAGAAGAATTGATGCTTTTTATTTGTGCTGGAGAAGAGTCTGCAACATAAAGCATGGATCACCAAGAAAACAAATAGGTCTGTCTTACAGAGGGTGAAACCAAGGTTCTCCTTGGAGGCTAGGATTTTAAAGATCTGTCTCATATACTTTGGGCACATGGACAGGAGGGATCAGTCCTTGGAGAAGGACATAATGCTTGGAAGGGTGGAGTGACAGCACAGGAGAGGAAGTCCCTGGATATGATGGATTGATATAGTAACTGGGGCAATGGGAGTAGGTGTGTCTGAGTCAGTGAGACTGGCTCAGGATAGGAAAGGTTTAGAGCTGTTATACAAAGGGTCACTATGAGTTGCAGGTGACTCGAAGGCACATAATGACAAAATCAACAACAACATCAATATCCCTTTGCATCAAGGCAGTGCAATAAGCATGGAGCTAAAGCAGTAACCCAAAAGTGACAGTCCTCTGCTGGCTTAAATTCAGCAGCAGCTCTGAGGGCGAAGGATGGCCGATCTCCTCCTGTGCGATTCAGTCTCAGAAAACCCCTAGGAAGGTCAGCTAAGAGTTGGTTCAAAATGGACAGCAATGAGAAAGTGTGAGTCATTAAACATGAAAACATTATGGAAAAGTTATTTCAAAGTGTAACAGCATTACAAAATATAGTGAGAAATACAAAAAGGGAGCACACACGGTTGAGATGGAGTTTTACCCTCCTTGCTGGTTATACGTCTTTTAAGGAAAAGGTGTTTGTTATTTTTGCAGTCCATATGATATCCAATACTTTTTTTAATTCCTTTTATCATGTGTCAACCAGATATATGAAAGAAATGGCAATTAAAACAATGTTCAGCCCATCCCTCATGGCAAAACCAACACCAGGATGGCTCTCCAACCATGTGGAGCTCTGGGGAGCACAACCAAGCTATGTAGACCTAAATGTATCAAGTAAACAAATGGTGGAGACAATAGCAAAGTCGCAGAAGACAGATACAACATACATATCTTCTTAGCAAGAGTAGGCATGTTTTTGTTATGTGCCATTGAGTCGCCTGAGACTCATTACAACTCTACGTACATTAGCTCTTAACCTGGCCCTATCTTGAACCAATATCACCATCTCCAGCAGACCTAATTCCATTTCCCTAGTCCTGAGTCAATCCATCTCATCCTGGGTCTTCCTCTCCTGTGCTGTCCCTCCACCCTTCCACGCATGATGTCCCTCTGCCAAGAACTAGTCCCTTCTGGCTAAAAAGAATCTGTAATTGTGCTCAGCCCAAGCGAAACCAGCTGTCCTGAGTCCATCTAAACTCACAGCCTCCCAGATAGGACATTCTAGACTCATGCTCTGTAAGGTTTTCAAGACTCTGTGACCTTTTGAAAGTGGAGTGTCAGGCTTTTCCACTAAGCTGTTCTGAAGTGGGTTCATACTTCCAGCCAGTCAGTAATAAAGTGCTTGTGTGTTGGTGCCCCTAGGGACTCTAGTTCCCTACATACTGCTTACTATTCTGTTGGTCCCCCAAATTCAGATAAGCAAAGAAAGAGGCAAACTGGGCAGAATACAAAACGCATACCAATGATTTTTGTTACCTTTGTCGGGACTCCTTGCTCTGACAGAGTCTGAATAAATATCTTCTCCCCAGACCCAGTATTATAGTGACTGTCCGGCAGTGCCAATGGGGCATATATTGTCCACATCTGCATCAAGTTCAGATTAGGAATGATGTTCTTGTTATAAACCACTTCAAACACCTTCGAGATAGGGAAGGACATAGGAGCTCTGATGCTGTTGTCTGGTGCATTGCTTGGCTAATCAAAGGACAAGTGTCCGCAGTGGTTTCAATCCACCAGCTGCTCCGCAGGAGAAAGATGGGCTGTCCCCTCCTGTTAAGATCTAGTGCCTTGGAAACCGACCTGTCAAAACTGACTCAATGATAGTGAATTTGAGAGTGAGGGCAAACCAACCTAGTAATTATGAACTTAAAACATATTATGCCTCCATCTCGCACACTTTGGGCATATTGCTAGGAGAGGCTATTCCTGGGAAAAGGACATCATGCTTTGAAAGGACAGCGAAGGGGAGGAAGATCCTTAACTAGGTGACTTGATACAATGACTGCAGCAATGGGCTTGAGTATGTCAGAGATTGTGAGAATGGTGCAGTATAGGACAAGAGTTCAGATCTGTTGGTTACAGAGCCACTATGAGTCACACTTGAAAGCATTTAACAACAACATGCCTTCAAACTCCGTATTCTTAGTATTCTCATAATGCATCTGGAGCATATTTGATAAAAGAAGAATAATCAAATTAATGAAATGAAAATACCTGAGGTTTAATTGCTTTTAGAAAGTCCTAAGAAGTTTGTTCTATAATGTACTGTGTGTTACATGTACGCTGATAGGTCTTTGGTTCTTATCCAGCAGCCACTCAGGAGAAGGGCAGGGAGTCCCTTTCCATAAAGATTCTCATAAAGAAACAGTGTAGATACGAGAATCTTTATGGAAAGGGACTCTCTGCCCTTCTCCTGAGTGGCTGCTGGATATGAACAAATGACCTTTCAGTTAGGACACATATGTAATATAGGGTCACTGTTGTAAAATGGGACGGACATCAGCGTTGAGGGAAGACAGAAAAGGAGAGGAAGAATGATGCATATTGCATTGAAACAGATGAGGGAGAGATCTGTTTAAAAGGAATATATGAATGGGTGTTCTTGTCATTACAGAAGTCCAGAGTAAAGGCTGCCCAGTGGAGTGAACTTGGGGGGAGGGACTGCATCACAATGAAAGAATTTTTCTTTTCAAGGAAAAGAGTGATTTGAGGCAGGGAGGGTTGGGTAGGGAGAAAAGTGCAACAATGAATGACTGGAAATCCTAAGTCTCTGTAAACTTTCATTAAAATTAATAAATTTTAAAAAAACTGTAGAGTTACTATAAGTTGTACTCAACTGGACAGCAGTGCATTCTCTTTTTTATAATACAGTCATCTATCTCTCTCTGTCTCTCTCTTTCATTGCCAAGTTGGACTCAACTTATAGTTGACCTGCCAGTGGGTTTTCAGAGACAGTGAATCGTCCTGGAGGAGAATGCCCACCTCTCTCCCTCAGAGCAAGTGGTGTGCTTCCTAACTTTCTGTGCTTGGATTGGAAGCACAGTTCATTCCCACTGAGCAACTGAACTCCCTAACAGGGTCATAGAATAGGCAGTTTTTTATGACTTTCATCACATCACATCACATACAAACCTCAACAGAATTGATGTCCTTTTAAAATGTTATTATTCTAGAAGTCTGTAAGTGGTGAGGTAAAGCTTTTTTTTTTTTATTTGCTATTCTAAAAAAATGGGAGACTTATAGGGACAACTGTTGTTATTGTTGTTAGGTGCAATCCAGTCGACTAAACTCATCGTGACTGTGAAAAACAGATCAGAAACCCTGATCTATCCTGTGTGTCATACTTCTGATCTCTGACACGCTCAAACACACAGCCACAGTGTCAATCCATCTCATTGAGGGTCTTCCTCATGTTCTCGAACATTCCACCATCCCCAGCATGTCTTCTTCTAAAGACTAGCTCTTCCTGATAATATACCCAAAGTATGTGAAACAAAAGTTTCACCATCCTTGCCTCTGAGGAGCACCCTGGTTACACTTGTTTCCAAGAAAAGTTTGCTGGCATTTTTGACAGTCCATAGAATATTTAGTACTCTTACCAAATACCGCAGTTCAAAGACAGTATTTCAAATTCTTCGTCCATCTCCTTAATCCTTTATACAGACTTCAAATGTAAGCAAAGTAACTGAAAATACCATGGGTTGGATCAGAGGCATTTCAGTCTTTATACTGACATTTGTGATTTCCCCAGTACAATCCATCTTCTGATTTCTTGAATAAATCTCTGGTGGTCTAGTGGATAGGGAACTCGACCGTCAATCCAGAGGCACATGGTTTGAATCTACAAGCTGCTTTATAGGAGAAAGACGGGCAATCTTCTGCCCAATTTACTGCCTCTGAAAGGCCGCACAGGGTGAGCTATCAGTGGGTCCTGACCCAACGACACACAACAACAGCATCTAGCCTGGGTGCGCTGAGGTCATGCTCCTCATCTGTAAATTGAGTACAATGACATTGTCCCACTGTGCCATGGTGAGAGGCAAATGAGAAAATGCTGGCTCACCACAGTAGAGTTACATCGCAGGCTCTGACAGCATGTTTGTGGAATCAGAATCAATTTAGTAAGGTCTCTAATCCCAAATGCCTATCTTTACTTCACAGAAAACAATTTTTCTCACACTAACCTCTAACTTCTTCCTCGGGGGACTGCTGCATAGATAAGATGAAGTTTTGATAAATCAGTGGGGAGTACCACACAATCTCTTTGAGAAATAGAAATCCTGAACGCCTTCCTTTAACTTGAACCTGCTCCAACCACATTGAGCTTTTCTCATGTTGATGGCCCTAGGGCCTTATAGAGTTATTTCTCCTCTGTTTCTGGGAAATGCTAAGAAGCCAAGGAATAGCTGGGACTGCAGGTTAGAAGTCACCTTTTCCTCCCTTGTCTGCTGGAGCATCAAATTAGGAAACCACACTTCAGTCCAGAGAAGTGGGAGCCTCTGCACCACGTGACCACACAGAAGTCACCTTGACACATTAGGAGTGAATTCAGAAGAGGGCACACTGCAAACAAAGGCTGAACGCTCCTGTGCCACATGATGAATTAAAGACAGCACCAAAATGAAAAAAAAAAAACCAAACCAACAACACAAAACAACAACAACAAAAAAAAACACAACAAACCAAAATAACAGAAGCCCTGAGATTTCCACCTTAAAATGGATAACCTGAATGTGTCTGCATCTCCGCATAACCACCACCAGCACCTGAGTCCAAGACACAACCACGTTTGCTTAAATGACTTTAATCCATTTTCATACTTAAAAGCCAGCTCCTTCTGAGTCATCTATCAGTCATGGAGAACCTAGATGTGTCAGAGTATAACTGTGTGCCACAGGATTTTCTTTAAGTTCAGGGAATTTTTGCAAATCAAATTTGTTTTTCATTCATTCATAATAAAAATATTTTGCCTTAAAATAATTACAAGTGATTTTTGTTTTTATGTGCCATTGGGTTGGAATCAACTCACAGCTGACCCTCTAGAAGGATCTCAGAGGCTGTAAAACACATGGGAGGAGATTGTCCATCTCTGTCTCAGAGAGAAGCTGGTGGGCTTGCATTTCCTGCCTTGGGCTGACAGCTCAGCTCCTTACCACTAGGTCACCAGAGCTCTCTACAAGTGATTGTTGTTATGTGCCATCGAGTCAGGACTGGCTCATAGCAGATCCTCCAGCAGGTTTTCAGAGGCAATAAATTGAATTGAAGATTGCCCATCTTTCTCCCACAGAGCAGTTGATGGATTCAAACCACCTGCCCTCTGCTTGGGTAGTGCAGCTTCTTACCACTAGATCACCAGAGTACCCTATGAGTGACTGCTGTTGCTGCATGTGCCATTCAGTTGACTACAGCTCATAGCAACCTTGTGAACAATAGCTCTGAACCCTGCCCTATCCTGAGCCAATCTCACTATCTCTGACACACCTGCCTCCATTGCCCAGAATCTTCCTCTCCTGAGTTGGCCCTCCACCCTTCTAAGCATGGTGTCCTTCTCAAGGACTGGTTCCCCTCAGCTACGTATCTAATGTGAGGCAGTTTCAAAATGCTTGCCTCCAAAAATCAGGCTGGTATCACCTTTTACAAGACAATTTGTTCCCTTGGTAGTTCATTGTGTGTTCAATACTCTTCTCCAGCGCCACAATTCAAAAGCGTCAATTCTTATTCTGTCATCTTCAGTCACTGCACAGCTCTTCAATGCAAAATAAGTATTTGAGAAAACCATATCCTGAATGAACTGCATCTTTGTCTCTAGATTGACACGAATGCTCTTTAATACTCTGGAAAGGTTCCTGACAGCAGACTTTCATAAATCAACACATCTTTTGATTTCCTGACCACTGGTGCCAAGAGTATTGATTGTGGATCCCAGCAAGAGGAAATTGCTAACAACTTCAATCTTTTCTCCATCTCTCATGATTAATTGCAATGTACGATTTAGCCCTTGTATATTGCCTTTATTATCACCAATTTATCTATTAATCTTTATTTCTCTCTCCCTCGCTTCCCATCCCTGGTCACCATCCGAGAATAATTCTACCTGGGTCTAAACCTTTCATTAGTTTTTTAATGGTCTTATAATTATCCTTCCGTGACTAACAAATATTTTACAAAAGATTGCCTTTCACAAAAGAAGTACAAATGGCCAATATACATGTACAAATATTTTCAACTTCAGTGGTAACAAAAACGAAGAGGTTCCATCTTTCTTTGAAATATTAGCAAAAATGAAAAAGAAAATACACTAGTTTGGCAGTCTTGGGAAAAATAATTTTCATCATTGTACAATAGTCAAAGGAATCTTGAGGCCTTTGTGCCTTTTAGCTGATGATTCATACCCATCAGGTCCTGCTTCTCAGGAAAATGATGGGCAGTTTCTTCCCAAAGAGATTTACAACCACGTGTATGGGTTTGGGGCTACAATATTTGGAGAGGCTATTTGGCAAACTACACAGAGGTCTTTAAAAACTATGCCTTTGCTGTGTGTACTATGCGGTTTTAACCGACCCACAGCTGATCATCTAGCAGGTTTTCAGAGGCAGTTAATAGCATGGGAGGAGATTGTCTATCCTTCTGCAGAGAATCTGGTGGGTTTGAACCATGTGCCTTAGAGAAAGCAGTGCAGATTCTTGCCACTAGGCCACCTGCGCTCCCTAAAAAAGTATGTGGAAGATTGTATTTTCTAACGATGGCCATCCCAAGAACACCATTATCCCTTATGCTCTCCTATAGGAACTCACTCTTGTTAGGAAGTTGTATACTGTCAAGTTGAAATCGAACCACAGCTGACCCTCCAGCATGTTTTCAGAGGTTATCATCTGCACAGGAAGAAATTGTCCATCTTTCTCCTGCATATTAGCTGGAAGATTCAAACTGTATGCCTTTGGGATGACAGTGCAGCTCCTTAACACTAGGTGTCCAGAGCTCCCTATTAATAGATTTGTGTAGGCACTATCTATAGGAGAAGTGATATTTTGTGATTTCCAAGACTAAGAAAAGACGTCATAGCGTCCACCTGGTAATCTATTGGGACACCTACTCCTCAGAACTTACGCCGCCATTCAGACTCAGGTAAACTATGTTGTTGTTGTGTACAGGCAAGTCAGAACCGACTGAGAGCTGACCCTCCAGTGGGTTTTCAGAGGCAGTAAATTGTGCAGGAGGAAACTGCCTATCTTTCTCCCACAAGTAGCTGGTAGATTCGAACCACATTCCTTTGGGTTGGCAGCCCAACTCCTTACCACTAAGTCACCAGAGCTCCTACAGAGACGACATAAATATTTGGTTCATCCATTCTCAGGCAAGGAAGCTCTGGCGGCCCAGCGCTCCACAAGAAAAAGATGGGTAATCTCCTTCCTCCTGTGCAATTTCCAGCCTCTGCAAACCTGCTGAAGGGGTAGCTATGAGTCGAGTCTGATTAAACATCACATCGCAACAAAAACATTCTCAGGCTTACCAAAATCAGTTGCTTATAATCCATGATGTGTCGGCCTCTATGTGTGTCAGTAAAACTATCCTTTCCAGGGTTATTCAATCATTGATTTTTCAGAAATAGAATGCCAAATATTTCCTCCAATGCAACTCTGGGTAGCCTCAAACCTCCAACCTTTAAGTCAGTAGTCAAGTGGAGTAACAATTTGCCAGGGACTCCACATCCGTAGGGACTTACCGCCTTTAATGTCAACAGATTAATTTCAAAAAACTAAGAATGCTGGGTCAGTGTGCAATTCAAATGAAATGTATGCTGCTTTATTACTTTCTGAAATGATTACAGCAGTTCATATTCCCACCAAAAATGTGTACAATTTCCCTGAATCTTGACCAGAATCAAATGTCCCTTCTGTTTCCCTCTCTCTGGTGGGTGGGAAAAGGCCACATTGTTACACACTTTTTCTATTTTTAATATAGTTATGAAGTTAACCTCTTGTCATACATCACAAATAATTTTTTTTCTGCTTTCCTTTTTAACTTTTCTCATGAATATTTCGAAGAGTGAAAGTTTTAAAGTTTAGATGGCCCAAACTCCCCATCTTTCTTTGTGTGGTCACTGAGACCTCTGTTTTAAAAGCTGACTTTTCCTTTGTGGATGTGGGAAGGGTCAAGCAGACTAATCCGGTCAAGGCTGTCCTTTCCACACAGAGCAGGTGGAGTATGACCTTCATCTAGGACAGCAAGGCCACCATCTTCAGAGACTGCATGCACGTGACTGGGGTTCCACACAAATGATCCGTCCGGTACCTTCGTGCAAAAAGAGCAATTCCACCCTTGAAAGAATTTCACTTTGGGGTGAAGATGTAAGTTGGTATTTAATAAGGCCCTAACAATATAGAACGTGCTAATTTATTTCTTGTTCCTTCAAGGAAATCAAAATAACCTTTAACATGATCCTTCCATAAGCTTCTCACAAAATGAGCATGTTTCTGAGTAGTATAATATTTCAACATTGCTAAACAGAATACCTAAGTGGGTTCTGAAAATCCAGGCAGCTTCAGCTTTAGATGTCTTATCTGACTTGACAAGTACCACAAGATGTATTGCTTTATAGAATTTAGTCAGATAGACATTCATGAAAGCTTTGGCAATTTCTTCCTCTATGTCCATTATATGTTTGCAAGCACATAATCTTGTGTTTAATTTATTTCATGAAAATAGAGTGAGACTTTATTTGTATGTTTTTACATTACACACTTTGCAGACCTTAAAAAAATCTATTATACTAAACTCACTCACTCTCATTGCCATTGAGTCGGGACCAACTCATAGCTGACCCTCTAGCACGTTTTCAGAGGTTATAAATGGCACAGAAGGAAACTGTACATCTTTATCCCCTAGAGAGCAGCTGATGGGTTCAAACTGCTCGACGTCGGTTGGTACTGCAATTCCTTATCCATTAGGACATAGGAGCTCCCCATCATACACACTATAGTAAATATATGATTGTCAATGAATTTATCAAGAACTCATTCTCTCTCTCTCTCTTTTTTTTTTTTTGGTGAGAAAAATTTGTATTTAGAATTAGCCAGCTGGACTCAGTTTAGATGATCCCAATTTTCCTGGCAACATCCAAAACATCTTAGTCAGGAGCAAGTCGAACATAGGCCTTCTTCTCTCCATCAGGCTTAATCAAAGTGTTGACCTTAGCCACATCAGTGTCACTGAGCTTCTTTACAGCTTGTTTAATTTGGTGCTTTTTGGCCTTGACATCCACAATGAGAACAATGTGTTGTTATCTTCTATCTACTTCATAGCTGACTCAGTGGTCAGGGGAAATTTGATGATGGCATAATGGTCAAGCTTGTTTCTCCTGGGAGCGCTCTTCTGGGGGTATTTAGGCTGCCTTCATAGTCTCAGCGTCTTAGGCCACCTGAAGGTGGGTGACATGCGGATGTTTTTGTTTTTGTTTTTTGACTGTGGATGCCCTTCAGGACTGCCTTCTTGGCCTTTAATACCTTTGCTTTGGCTTCAGTTTTGGGAGGGACAGGGGCTTCCTTCTTCGCTTTTGGCACTATTTTCGTAGAAAAGATGAACCCATTCTAATACAGAAGAGAATTCTAACCTATGAATCTGAGAGCTGGGCAATGACAAAGGGTGACAGAAGAAAAATCGATGTCTTTGAGTTGTGGTGCTGGAGAAGAGTATTGAACATACCATGGACTGCCAAGAGAAAAGCACCTCTGTCCTAGAGAGGGTGAAACCAGGTTGCTCCTTGGAGGCAAGGATTTCCAAGCTCTGTCTCCTATACTTTTGGCATGTGGCCAGCAGGGACCAGTCCTTAGAGAAGAAAATCAAGCTTGGAAGTGTAGAGGATCAAATTCTGGATGAGATGGATTGATACAGTGACTGTAGCAATGGGGTCAGGTGTATCCGCGTCAGCGATACTGGTTCCCAATAGGGCATGGTTCAGAGCTCTTCTTGTTCAGAAGGTCTTGCTATGAGTTGTTGTCAATGCTACAGCACATAACAACCACAAACAATCTTATGAACAGGATCAGAGGGCAGGACAGAGGACAGTGATCTTGCTAGGTATAGCTGAGTTGATTTTCAACTAACTATAACCCATGTGACAGAGAACTGCAGATCACCAGGTCTTTCTCTCATGGAGCCGCTGAATGGGCTCAAGTCACTGGCTATCTGGTTAGCAGTTAAGCAGAGCACTCAACCACTGTATCACCAGCCTCCTTGCATGTTGTTTAGCTTTTTAGTTGTCTCTGGGAGAAAATTAGAGAGTTACCTTAACTTTGATTAACTATATTTGGTTTCCAAATCTTTCGTTTCAGTCTTAATATTCACCCTAAATTCCAATGAAGGAGTTCTGATGGCATAGTCTATAGGGTGTTTCACTCTTAGCCAAAAGACTGCATTGCAAATGGTTCAAATCCACCAACCAGTCCTTGGGAGGAAGAGGAACAATGTCCTCCTATTAAGATTTATAGCCTTGGCCATAAGAGAGACTCAAATCAAAACCACAATGAGATCCCATCTCACTTCAGTAACAGTGGCAAAAAGTTTAACAGGGCAGCAAGTAATAGATGTTGGAGAGAAATTGGCAAGAAAGGAACTCTTATACATTGTTGGTGGGATTGTAAAATGGTGCAACCATTCTGGAAGGCAGTTTAGCGCTTCCTCAAAAAGCTGAACATAGAAATTCCATATGATCCAGCTATTCCACTACTTGGAATATACCCTGAAAGAATGAGAACTGAGGCACAAACTGAGATTTGTACACCAGTGTTCAGAGTAGCATTATTCACCATCACAAGAACATGGAAACAGCCCAAATGTCCAATCACAAATGAACAGATTGAGAAATTATGGTACATCCACACAATGGAATACTATGCAGCACACAGGAGGAATAACTGCAAATTATTACCTAACTTAGGAAGGACTGGAGAGCATTATGCTGAGTGAACTAACTCAGTCCCACAAGGATAAATATTGTATAAGACCATTTTTGTAGAATGAGTATAAGGATCCAGGAGGGGTGGGAGAGGCTAGAAGCAGAGGGATGTGAATGTACAGGGGGAAGAGGGGATTAATCATGGGGTTGTACAATTTGATGGGTGGGGGGTTGATGGAAATTGAAAGAACTTGTTTGAATTTGTATTAGAATTTTGTAAATAAACTAATGAAAAGGAAAGGGGGAAAAAAGGAAGATTTAAAGTCTTGGATGCCCTGTGAAGAGTCAATGTGTCAGAACTAAACCAATGGGAATAGGTTTGAGTTCTTCTTCGTTTATGTTATACATAGAAATTCCCACTTGAAATCTTATCACATGTAATTATGTCACAAAAATTGGTTAACCACCAGTCCTTACAATTTCCTTACTTGTGTCAATGGCACCTGTAGAGTTCTATGCCTTTCCCCTTGGCTTTCCTCCACTCTATCAAATCCTGTTGATTCTTGAGCCATTCAGTCATTAAATTTTTAGTTCACAGCCACTCTATCTAAGGCAGCATTCATGTCTTCATTTCCACTTTCACTAGTAATTTTTTTAATATGTTACAAAGATCTTTATGCTGGTATTCCTTCTGCAACTCTCCGCATCATAATACATCCCATACACTATTACAAGAGTAAATTATTTTTTTAAGAGTAAATTATTTAAAAAACATTATTTTTATTGTCTTAACTCACTGGACAGCTGCCTGACTACTCAAATCTCTGCTCCTCTTCTTGGCATGTAAGACTTTTCATCATCTGTCCTTACACTGCTTATACTGTTTATTTTCTAAGCATTTCTCAGCACCAACCCTGGATTCTAGCCAGTCCATCAAGTTCTTCTATCTCATTTCCCTGCCTCCATATTTATGCATAACCAGCTCACCCGACCGGACCTATTTCATCTATGAAATCTCTAGTAATAGTACTATTTTGCCATAATTGTTCTCTTTTCTGTTTCTTTAACTATTTTCCAGTGTTTTCAAAATAGTATTTTAACAAGATCAGTTTAAAATTTACATATCCATCATAAAAAACACCACCTTGTTAAATGCCTTTGAGTGGACTACAACACATAGTGACCATGTGCACAACAGACTAGAAACTTTTCCCTATCAAAATTTACAGCAGCATTAATTAATTTAACATGGATGAACAAACATATATCTACACAAGAGAATATTATTCAGCCATAAAAAGCAATAATGTACCGGTATACAAGCAATGGATCCTTAAAAATATTAAGGTAAGTGAGTTATTGTTACAGTTATTATGTACTATCAAGTCTGAACCAACTCATAATGGAACCTCCAACAAGTTTTCCGAGGCAGTGAATCACACAGAAAAAGATTATCCATCTTTCTCCTGCAGACAAGCTAGTGGATTTTGAATTGCGTGAACTTGAGTTGGCAACACAAATCCTTTCCACTAAGCCATTACAATTCCCGAATGTAAGTGGGAGAAGTCAATTATATATTGTAAGAATTAATTTATATAAAATATCCAGATTAGGCCAACGCAGAGACAGAAAGCCAACCAGTGGTTGTTAGGGGCTGAAGAAAGGACAAGAGGAAGTAAAGCTAATAAGAATTGATTTATTTTTTAAATAATAACAATATTCTAAGTGAAGTATTTAAATGACTCTATGATTGTGCGAATACACTAAACACGTTAAACTGTGCACTTTAAAAAGGTGAATGTTTAAGTATGTGAACTATATCTTAATAAAGATATTCTAAAAATTCATAGCATTTAAAAGTAAGGTACTAAACCTACTGAGTTTGTCAGGAATGCAAGATAGAATAGTACACAAAAATCAGTCATATACCAAAACAACATAGTACCGGTACAATGACAGGCAGAGAGACCAATGGAACAGAATCGAGAACCCAGAAATTCATCCATCTATCTATGGTCAGCTGTTCAACCTGTCCTATTTGACAAGGAAACAGAACCTACCAAACAGGGAAATGACAATCTCTTCAACAAATAGTGCTGGAAAACTTGACTACTACCTGCAGAAAGTTGAAGTAGGACACACACCTCTCAGTACACACAAAAATCAACTCAAAGTGGATCAGAGACCTAAAAATAAAGCCCAAAACTATAAAGATCTTTAGAGAAAAAGTGGGGCCAATCTTAGAAGGCTTAGCCAATGGTATAAAAAAGGCTGACAAATACAGCCAGAAATACACAACCAGGAGAGGATAAAATTAATGAGTGGGACCTTCTAAAGATTAAATCTCTGTGTGCATCAAAACATTTTAAAAAAATGGAAAGAAAACATACTGACTGGGAAAAGACAATACCGTCTAGGACAAGAGTCTCATATAAAAAATGTACAGAATACTACAGGGCCTCCACAAGAAAAAGAGTGATGACCCAGTTACAAAATGGGCAAAAGACAGGAAAAGATTTTTCACAGAAAAGATATTCAGATGGCCAGCAGACACATTAAGAAATGCTCAAAATCACTGGCAATAAGAGAGATGTAAATCAAAACCACAATGAGATACTATCTCATTCCAGTAGCAGGGACCGAGTTTAACAGGCGAACAAGTAACAAATGTTGGAGAGGATGTAGAGAGACAGGAATCCTCAGACACTGTTGGTGGGATTTTAAAATAGTACTACCACTCTGGAAGGCAGTTTGGCATTTCCTCAAAAAGCAGAACATAGAAATTCCATATGACACTGCTTGAAATATACCCTGAGAAAATTAGAACTGAGAACAAACAAAAATTTGTCCCCAGTGTTCACAGCAGCATTATTCACCGTCACAAGAACATGGGAATAGCCCAAATGTCTAACTGCAATAAAAGGGATTGAGAAACTGTGATACATTCACAAAAGGAAATACTATGAACTCAAGAGCAATGATTTTGAAAATTATTGCATAACTCAGAAGGTGCTGATGAGCATATGCTGAGTGAATTAACTCAGTCTCATAAAGACAAATACTGTATAAAACCACTATTGTACAAATGGAAAGATAACTAGGAAAATGTGTCTGAGGATCCAAGGAGGGGTGGGGAGGAGTAGAGGGGTGAGGATGGGCAGGGGGGAATCACAGAACACACAATTTGATGGGAGGAGAGAGGGATGGGTAAAGGAAATAGGAAAGATCCAATGGAGATCTGAAAAGACAGTTCAATGTTAGTTAATACTATAAAATAAAATGAACGAGAATGTTTGTATGAAACAATGAGAATGAAAAATAGTGTGGAGCACAATGTACAGGAACTTTGTAAGCAAATCAATATAAAGTAAAAATTTATTTTTTAAAAAATCACTCAGTTCTATGTGATGGAAATTATCAGATATAAAAATTATGGAAACAATACTACTTATAAAATATAGAGAAAAATATGACAAAATATGTAGACTTGTACACTGAAAATTACCAAAACAAAAAAATCCTGATGTGAGAAATTTTTACATGGCTTATGTAAGTGAAGAGAGATTCAGTAATCATGGGCTGGAAGGCTCAATATTGATGTCAATTGTCCCTAAATGAATCTTTGGACTCTACACAACTTCTACGAAATTTTTCATTATTATTTTTGTTGAAATACATTTATTTTCAAATTCATATGGAATTGAAAGGGATCTACAGTTGCCAAGATAAGGTTTATACATACTAGCAAGATTGGAAGAATAATAGTACCTGATTTCAGGACATAATTATACAATGACAGTTATCAAGAGTGGGGTATTGACATAACAATAAAGAGATAAATGGAGCAGAATAAATAGTGTAGGTGATGTACAAACAGACAACTGAACAAATGAAGTCAGTCAAATTGGATATCAATGAGCAAGAAAGAAATGCCAAAACCAGTACAGTTAAAAACCAGCTGAAAATGGACCATGGACTTCATTGTATAACCTAAAACAACAAAAGTAGGAGAAAACCTTGGGTTAGGCAAAGATTCCTTAACTATGACAGCAAAGGTACAATTTAGAAAAGAACAAGTTGCTAAATTACACTTCATAAAAATGAAAGACCATTTTCCAAAATGTATTTTTAGAGAATTAAAATATTCTACAACAATATATGTGACACAGGACTTCAAACAAGAATAAAACCATATATAACTCATGAATTAAGACCATAAATTACATAATTTTTTAAATGGGCCAAAGATTTGAGCAAATACTTTATCAAAGTGGACAGTCAAATGATAAAGGAGGACATGAATCACTCAACATAACCACTTATTAGAAAAATGTAGAATTTAAGCCACAGGGATACCACTAACCACCTATCATTATTGGTGTTAAGGTCCACTGTGATGGCTCAAATTCAAGGCAAACCCATGGAGACAAAAGATCCTTGTGTTAAGACAGTCACTGATTATATAAGTTGACCATCAGGTCTTTCTCTCTAGTCCGTCTCTAGTTTGGAAGCTTGGCTAAAACCTGTTTGACATTACAGCAGCATGCAAGCCACTGTTGACATAGGGGTGGTGGTTATTATGCTTGAGGTGGTGGCTGGAAATCAAGCCTGGTCTACACTGTAAGAGGTGAAAATTCTATTACTGAAATCCTACCATCATTAATATACCTATTACCCTAGCTAAAGTGAAAAAAAACTGAGTAAACTAAATTGCTGGCAACTATGTGGAGGACCTGGAGCTAAAATACTGCTGAGGGAATGCAAATACTAGAGCTAATTGGAAACCACTTTGGCAGGTGCTTGCATCTAACGTGTAATCGAGCCATGTCACTCCTAGGCTCCTTTCCAATTAAAAACATATGCAAGAGAAAGGAAAGATTTGTGCATGAATGCTCATAGTTGTCCAAATGAGAAATACAATCCAAATTTTCACAAATGAATAAATGGATAACTAAAATGCAATGTATCTATACAAACAATGGAAACCCATGTTGTTCTTAGGTGCTGCTGAGTCAAGTACAACCTATGTTGTATTTATTATGTCCCATTGAGTTGCCTGCAACTCATAACGACCCTATGTACAGCAGCTTTGAATCTTGCCCTGTCCTGAGCCAGTTGAAGTCTGACACATCAACCCCCATTGCCTCAGTTACTGTATCAATCCATGCCACCCAGGGTCTTCCTCTCCTGCACTGTCCTTCCACCCTTCCAAGCATGATGTCCTTCTCCAAGAACCAGTCTTTCCAGGACATCTGTCCAAAGTATGTGAAACAGAGTTTCAAAATTCTAGCCTCAAAGGAGAGACCTGGTTTCACCCTCTCAAAGACAGACCTATTTTGTTTTCTTGGCCATCCATGGTATGCTCTTTTCCAGAACCACAATTCAAAAGCATCAATTCTCCTTCTGTAATCCTTAGTCATCATCCAGCTCTCTGACACACAGCAAGTAAGTACAAAGACCATGGCCTGGAGTAGGCACACCTTAGTCTCTAGACTGACATCGTTGCTTTTCAGCACTTTGGAGATGTTTCTGAAAACATATTTTCCCAATGCAATTCATCTTTTAATTTCCTGACTATTGCTATTAAATAAAAGTGTTGACTATGGATTCCAAAGTGACCCTATGAACAAACAGTTCACCTGCCCTATCTTATGCCAACCTCACACTTCCTGGCACATTAGAGACCACGTCATCACGTCAATCCTCCTGGTTGAGGGTCTTCTCTTTCACCAACTCCACTTTTCCATACATCATGTCCCTCGCCAAGGAACAGCCGCTTCTAGCAACATGCCTGAAATATGTGAGATAAAGCTTCAACATCTTCATCTCTGAGGAGTATTCTGGCTGCACTACTGGACTAAAAGAAAGAATAAACCATTGATACACGCTATTAACACAGGTGAATCTCAAAATAATTATGCTAAGTTAAAGCAGAACAAAAAATGAATAAACATACAGTTATCACTTATTTATACAAATATTAGAAAATGTAGATTCTTCTAGAAACAGAAAGCAAATCACTAGTTGAAGAAACTGAAAGGAGGAATTACATGTATTGTCTGTTACTGGAGAGTTTAAGAAGCCATAGTGGTACAGTGGTTAAGTGTTCAGCTGCTAACCAAAAGGTTGTTGGTTGGAACCCACTATGCATGTCATTGAAAAAAGACATGGTGGTCTTCTCTTGTAATGATTATTATATAGCCTATGATCCTATAGAGACAAGTCTACTTTATCATAAGTGGTCACAATGAACTGGAATGGACTAGACATTCAATAGTTGTAAAGTCAAGTTATTTCTCACTTTTCTCCATGCTTATAACTTCACTACAATAAATATAAGAAGTTGTGAATATCTTTGCATATTCTTAAGGCCACAACTCTGTCATTTTTAATTGATCATCAAATCTGAGGGGAAAAAGATAGACAACCTCCTCCCATGAGATTTACAGTCCCAGAAAGCTAATGGAGAATCAACTAATTGAGTTCCTACTTGATAGCGATGTCGAGCTGAATATTTATCATCCACAGTATGTATCAAAAAGTGCACTTTGCTGATCACTAAAGGTTTAAGGTTCTAAAACTAAGTGAACATAATAAACAAAACAAACCCCACTGCTGTCTAGTTGATTCTGATCCATAGCGACCCCCCATCAAGTTTCTGAGGATACAAATCTTTATGAAAGGAGTCTGCCTATCATCCTCCTTTGGAGCAGCTATTAAATAAGGATATTTGACCTTTTCTTTAACAGAGCAACACCCAATACATTATGCCATCAGAGTTCCTTTAGTTAAATATGAATTGTCAGATCATAGAAAAGCCAAAATGTAAGACTCATTACACAGGACAAGTTTTATTCCAGACAGATGCTATTTTCATTTGTTCATAACAGACCATGATGTTGTCATTGTTGTTGTTATGTTCCATCGAGTCACTGTGACTCATAGTGACCCTATGCACAAGACCTCTCAACTCTATCCTGAGCCAGTCACACTGTCTCCAACACACCTACCTTCATTATCCTAGTTATTGTGCCAATCCATCTTATCCAGGTCTTCCTCTCCGAAGCTGTTGTCCCTTTACCTTTCCAAGCCTGGCACCATTCTCCAGGGACTGGTCTCTCCTGGCCACAGGCTCAACCTATGTGAGATGGAGATTCAAAATCCTTGCCTCCCAAGAGAGACTTGGTTCCACCCTTTCTAGAATAAACCTTTTTGTTCTGGCAGTCCATGGTATGTTCAATACTCTTCTCCAGCATCACAACTCAAAGGCATCTATTCATCTTCTGTCAATCCGAATCACTGTCCAGCTCTTTGATGAATAGCAAGTAATTGCAAAGTGTACCTTAATCTCAAGACTAACATCATTGCTCTTCAGCATTTTGAAGAGGTCCCTGACAGTAGTTTTCCCCAGAGCAATTCATCTTTCAATTTCCTGACTGTTGGTGCCAAGACTGTTGATTGTGGAGCCAAGGAAGCTGAAATTATTAACATCAATAACATCTCTTCTCCACCTATCATGGTGCTGCCAATTTGCCCAGTGGTGAGGATCTTTGTCTTCTTAATATTGAGCTTCAATCCATATGAAGACCACAGTCCTTGACCTCAGTTTCAGCAAGCAAGGTTATGTCATCTGCATAACATAGGTTGTTGATGAGTCTTCCACCAAACTTGATACCACCTTCCTCCTCATAAAGTCCAGGCTCCCAAATGATCTCTTCCACATATAGATTGAAAATGTATGGTGGTGGGATGCATCTCTGATGTATTCCTTTCCTGATTTTGAACCATGAAGTGTTTCCTTGCTCTGTTTTGACCACTGCTACTGGTCAAATATAAATTTCACATGAGCACAATCAAGTGTTCTAGGATTCCCATTCTCCTCAAGGTTAGCCACAATTTGTTGTGATCCACACAGGCACATGCCTTTGCATAGCCAATGAAACACAGAGAAACATTCCTCTGTACTCTTTGTTTTCAGTCAAGATCCATCTGATACATTCCTTTAAACCACTTGCTGATTTGCAGGTAAAAAATATCCTTGGTGTTTAAATGTGCAAGTGCTTATGTAAATAGCTTGAATATTTTCTTAATTATTACTCCTTTCATTCCTTCTTTTAACTCTTTTTTGCAACAAACACACCAAACACATGCCACACAATTAGTGTTCTATTACATACAATTCTATTTCTATTTGTACTGCAATTTGGCATTTTATCATCTTACACAATCTAACCACATCTAACACTGCTTGCTGCTGCTGCTGCTACATAGTGCCCAACTGTAAATGTCTCATAGTAGGGTTTTCAGAGGCTATAAATCACATAGGAAGAGACTGTCCATTTTTCTCCTATGGAGCAACTGGTGGACTCAACTTTGGGGATGTAGTTGCAAATCTTTATCCAGTAGGTTGTCAGAGCTTCTTAACAGCATGATAACTGCTATGGTAATGCAAAAGTACACAGTGACATTTCAGTATCTCCATAGATGAAATGATGCATAAACCTTAATGTGTATAAACACTCAATTTTACTCTTCATAGAGGATGATAAGGACACTTTACTCTTATATTGAAATGTAATGGCTTGATTTTGGGTGGCCTTTCTTGTCACAATCTTCCCATCACAGTCTTCTAACTCTCACTAAATAAGTGGGAGGGACTGTGCCATCCAGGTCCCTGCTGTCCATTGAGGGGATTGAACAGATTGTTAATGCAAATAAGATGTACTTCACCATTGTGGTGGTTTGCTGGTTTTGTTTTGTTTTTTAAATGTTACTGGGTGGCAAGGAGTCAACTACGACTCATAGCAACCCTATGGACAACTATCTAACACTTGTACCACCCTCTGGTTTTTGTCCTGTTCAAGTTCACTGTAGTGGTCACTGTGTCAGTGCACATTTTCATCTCTATCCCTGACCCCTCCACTCTGCCCAGCAGGAAGTCTTTTCCAAGGCACGCTGTCCTCCTGACATGCCCAAAACATGTGAGATGACGTTTCACCATCCTTGCCTCTAACGTTGTTTCTGTTGTTATGTACTATCGAGTCAAAACCAACTCAAGCTGACCCTCGAGCAGGTTTTCAGAGGCATGAGAAGAGATTGCTCATCTTTTTCCCAGGGAGCAGTTTTGTTGTTGTTGTGTACCGTAGAGTCAGAATCAACCCATACTTAACCCCCTGGCAGCTTTTCAGAGGCAGTTAATCACACAGAAAGAGACTGCCCACCTTTCCCCACAGAGCAGCTGGTGGATTGGAACCACAAGACTTTGGGATTGCAGTGCAACTTCCTGCCATTAGGCCACCAGAGCTCCCTATGGAGCAGCTTGTGCATTAACATCACATGCATCACAGGGGGAATGATTTAGTACCTAACATGTGAGGGACTGGAGAGCATTATGCTAAGTGAACTAACTCAGTCTCATAAAGACAAATACTGTATAAGACAGTTATTGTAGAACGAGTACAAGGATCCAAGGGGAGGGAAGCTTAATCACAGGGTCACACAATTTGATGGGTGGAGAGAGGGATGGGTAAAAGAAAGGGGAATGATCTGGTGTGGAAAAACAATGTACATGAACATTATTAACTTCGTATGTAAACCGGTATAAAATTAAAGAAAAATAAAATTAGGAAAGGTGTGCAAAAAAAAAAAGTTGTGTGCCTTTGGCAATGAAACTTTTTTAAGTACCAAGAAACACTGAAACCCAATGTTTTCATTCAACATTCTATAGGACAAGAAGCTGAAGTAAGGCCACAAAATAACTTAAGTGCCACATTTTCTGACTCCAAGTTTAATCTTTTCCACTGTTTCACTGATTTTCAAGTTGATTCTACACTCTTCCTTATAGAAATGACGACCTACGGACTGTATCAAGCAAAGCAGAGATAAAGAGCAGTGCTCAATACATCTATCTCCCTGACTTCCCAGGATTGAAAAAGTTCTTAAATTGAACTTGATAGTAAAAAGTATACACATTAATGATAAAAAAATTATAGGACTACAGATTTAAAAGAAATAAAATTTATTGTTGTTACCATATCCCGGAAATGCTCTAGGTGAAAATATTGATGAATACATTCCTGTATATTCCTTCTTACACTCTTTCTGTTTTAAGGAATTTTTTTTTAAAAACAACAACACTATAGTACTGATGTTGTTGCTGTTAATTGCCTCATAGCGACTCCATGAACAAAAGGCCTGAAGGTCCTCTACAACTATCGACATTTATCAAGGTTCATAGAGTTTCTGGAGGCATGCTGTTTAGGAAGTGGATGCCACTCTTGCTTCCAAGTAGTATCAAGAGGCACAATAAAACATTCTTTCATTCAACATTCATAATTCAATTACACTGATGATGCATGGTGCATCTATTTTTTCCCAGGTTTTATTTTTGTCACCACTAGCATAAACTGAGTGGTCCTCAAGCAAAAAATTCCCCTTTCCCTCCTCCCATGACCCCTTTTAACCACAGATAAGCTTTGGCTTCTATACATGTGCTTATTTTACATGAGCAAGAATCATACAGCATTTATGACTTGTGTGACTGACTTATTTGACTCACTATAATGTTTTCAAGGCATGTCATTACATTTCTTTATATTAAATAGTCTCCTATGTACCTTCTATTCTTGGAAGCAGGAGTGACATCCACTTCTTAAATAACATGCCTCCAGAAACTCTATGAACTTTGATAAATGTTGATGGCCTTTTGTTCATAGGGTTACTATGAGTTGTGCTCAACTGGAAGGCAATCAACAACAACAACAACAACAACAACAACAACAACAACAACCTTCTATTCAATAGAAACTATATGAAGAACTCGGCACCAAGATTGGAGGAAGAATTAGTAAGAACCAGTGGTAGAGAGAGGATACAACCTTGGTTGCTGAAAGCAAAGTGAACCTGAAGTACTTACTGAGGAAGATCAAGACTACAACCTTCAATATGGATTACAGGTCAACATAGAGAAAACAAAAATCCTCATAACTGGACCAATAGACAGTATCATGATTAAAAGAAGACTGATGTCAAGGACTGAATTTTTCTTGGATTCACAATCAGTGCCCATGAAAGCAGCAGTCAGGAAATCAAAAGATATATGGCACTGGGCAAATCTGTTGAAAAACCATGGTATTGTCCATCATCACATCACATGCAAGAGGAAGCTTGACACTGAATAATGAAGACAGATAAGAACTGATGCCTTTGAAATACCGTGTTGGTGAAGTATATTAAACATATCATGGACTGCGAGAAGAACAAACACATCTGTCTTAAAGAAGTATGCGAAGAATGTGTAAGTTAGGTTAGTGAGACCTGGTCTTGTGTACTTGGGACATGCTTTCGGGAGGGAACAAGCTTTGGAGAAGGATATCATGTTTGATAAACTGGAGGGTCAGAAAAAATTAGGAAGACCCTCAGCAGCACAGATCAGCACAGTGGCTATAAACTCTGGGTTAAAACACGGCAATGACTGTGAGGAAAGCACAGGACTGGACATTGATTTAATCTATTAGAAACAGGCTCCTATGAGTCAGAACCGGCTAGACAGCACCTACCAACAACACAAATTCAATAGAGTAAGATTAGCACCTACGTTTAATTATGTGCAGAATAAGCAACGTATACTCATCATGAAAGGAGCTTAGGGTGGTTTAAGTCTTCGTACCTACTGTTCTCAGCTGGCACAAGGCAAGAGGAAGCTCAAAAGGACTGAACCATCAAGCACCTGGGATAGGCAGGGGATTGAAAAACAAAAGCATGAAGAAGACTTGTACCAAAGAAACCTCGTCTTGCCCAGAGCAATGAGTGTGGTGAACAGATGGGGAGGAAGCCGACTAAGTTCAAGCTTTAAAGGGAAGATTAAGGACATACAGAAATAATAAGCTGCAAATATATACTTCAGGGCAAACACGAGGGCCTGTTTTCCTTTTTCCCCCCTGAGAGATATTTTGATTGGTAGGCAGTAACATGTGCACAAATTTTATCCTCTTAGTTGTTTTTCATCATTCTAAGAAACTTAGCACTAGAGGGATGGAATACAATCTTCTCAGAGAAATCAGAGTCACATAGCAGATCATGGGCATCAATGGAGACACTGGTGCAGGAATGCTGCTGGTGTGTCCCTGAAAATGGGATGTGTTTACAAAAGGATAAAACTCTGCTGATTCTGACACAAAGCAACCCTCCCTCAGCTCCCTGAGAATAATCCTCCCTCAGCTCCCCAAGACTGTCAATCTTTACGGGAGAGGACTGCCCATCTTTCTCCTCATCTCTCTCCCCAGGGCGGGTGGATTTGAACTGATGGCTTTTCTGTTAGCAGCTCTACATTTTATGAACGACACCATCAGGGTTGCTTATAAAAAAGTAAGCTTCCTTTTATTCAGAAATAATAATCGAGTACTGTTAAGAGTGAGTTGAGTTGTGGTATTATCCCAAGGGTTGCCAAAAAACCAAACAAATATGTCCTGGAGAAAGTGTAACCTGGATGCTCCTTAGGGACAAAGACGGTGAAATTTTGTCAGACTTACTCTGGGCATGTTTTCATGGGGGGCTAGCTCTTGGAAAAAGACATCATACTTAGAAAAGTGGAGGGCCAGCGAAAGAGAGGAAGATCCTGAAGAAGATGGGTAAACACAGACACTGTATCAATGCGCTCAAGTGTATGAGAGACGATGACGATGGGGCAGAATAGAGCAAGGTTCCAATCCATTATCCAAAGGGTCTTTATGACTTGTAGTCTACTGGACTGCATCTAAAAAGAACGGTAACCTTTAGAATGGATGTTTATTATGATTCTGAGGCAGCCTTTGTATCAGCAAAGCCGCATCCTGTTCCATGTACGCTCAATATCATCTTATTAAGGATTTAAAAAATTGTATTTGTTGTTCTTGGCTGCTGCTGAGCCGACCATGGACTCACATCAACCTCATGAACAACTTGAACCTTATCCTCTCCATCGCCATCCTTACCATCTCTGACATGCTCAAGGCCCCTGTCAGGGCCAGTCTGTCTCGTTGGGAGGATTCCTCTCTTTTGCTGACCCTCTTCCTTTCCCAGAATGTTTTTCCCCCAAGGACTGGCCCCTCCTGAAAACATGCACAAAGTATGGTGGTCCAAGTTTCACCATCCTTGGTCTTTTAAATTGTTGAAGGACCTTCCTTTTTTCACTGACACTCTGCCTTTCCAAGAATGATGACTCTTTCCACGGAACAGCCCTTCCTAACAACATGCCCAAAGTATGTGAGAAAAAGCTTCACCAATCTCGCCTCTAAAGAGCACGGTGGCTGTACCCTCTCCAAGACATACTGTTTGTCCTTTTTGCAGTCACAGAATATTCAGTGCTCTTCTCCATCACTATAATTCAAAGGCACTGATTTTTCTTCTTTCATCTCTCAGAAGCACAGCAAGTGACTGGAAAGACCCAGCTTGAGTCTGATACCCTTTAGTCTTTTTTTTAAATGGTGAATAATTATTTTTTTAATCTTTTATACTAGTTTATTTACAAAATTCTAACCCTTTGTTTTTCACACCAGATCCTTCCCATTGCCCTCATCTTCACTTTAGTCTTTAAACTGACACCATTCCTCTTTTAGGACTCTGAAAATCCACTGGAGGGTCAGCTATGAGTTGGTTCTGACTCAAAGATACGTAACAACAAAAACCAACCCTTACTGAACTGCAGATGGAGTTTCAGTTCTTCCATGGGCGCCTGCCCGTGTGTGTGTGTGTATGTGTGTGTGTATTATGCACACATTGGCAAACTGAGGGACAGGCAGGATGACAGAAAACTTTACTAGACAAACAACGGGTGAATTTCATTCTAGAAAATACTTTCTATAAACTCTTATTGGCATGTAACAAACCTATTATTTATTAAAGGGAGCTCTGGTGGACCAACTTAAAGGTGCATAGTTCAAATTCACTAGCTGCTCCATGGAGGAAGGTAAGCAATCTTTGTATGTGATTTACAGCCTCCAAAAGTCCACTGGAAGGTCAGCTATGAGTCAGTGTCAAGTCAACAGCAATGAATATTGTTGGTTAAAATGTCCCGAGGTGACACAAACAGTTTGCCTTTGACTACTGATCTAAGAGGCTGGTGCTTAGAGCTCGCCCAGAGTGACTATGGAAGGAAATCCTGGCAACCTATTTCTGTAAAGATTTCAGCAGGAAACCCCAGTGAAGCAGGTTTCCGTTGTAAATCACGTAGGTGCCATGAGTCACAATCAACCCAATGGTGGCAGGGTTGTTGCTGAGATTTAAACTGTTGATTAGAACTAAAAAGAAATCAATTCATAAATCCAGATAATTTTCCAAAGCAGAATCCAGACTATCCTTGATTTTAAATGTTTTATTCGATAGAGTCACACCTGTTTGTATACATGTTGTCTACGGTTTCATGTGTGTGCTAGCTATAATAACCTCTATATGAGTCCAAAGGCAGAAAAGATTTACTCTCTGATCCTTTCCAGAAGTCTGCCGATCCTTACTCGAAAATCACAGAGCAATTTCTGGCAAGGGAGGCCCAGAAGCTTTCGGTCAATTCAGAAAGAGGTTTCCTTCTGTTACTGCTTGAGACACTGCTGTGGTCTGTGACCTTACCACTTAACAATTGTGCCCGGCTGTACTGACTGGGAAACTGAGCTCGTTGACACACTCTTGTATCTTGGACCTAAATTCTCCTGGCATTTATGCACTTGGACCTGACCATGAGGGTCCCTGATGCTCATGTTCGTAACGAATGGCTAGGGATTATAAAAGAGAATGAGCTGTTTATACAGTCATCCATTAAAAGCAGTTCCAGTAACAGCTTGCTTAGCTGACACCAGGAAGCAGCAGATCCCTTACAGAATGTTTACGACTGTTAATGGGATCCTTATTTAAATGAATTTCTGGGGATTTTAAATCTTAACAAACAGATGATATGGAACATAATTTAACCTTCTTTGCTGACTAAGAATCATCATAATGAATTTTGTTGCGCCAGAGCCCTCTGGGGACACTCAGGAATGGAGGCAAATGGAGCCAGTACAGAAGGGCTCAAATTCTGATTTCATAGTTCTAATATCTGCTTCTTTCCTCCCGTGTCCTCAGCAGCTGTCCTGCACTGGGACATCAGGTCAAGGAGGTGAGATGCAGCAGCCACTAATCTCAGGCTCGATTTTCTAAACCCCAAAAGTCTGTCTATCCACTGGAATGATGTGGTTCAGTTTCATCCACCAAATCATTCAGTATTTACAACATTCCTCTTCTGGGTCAGAAACAGTCTTTGATCCAGTAATAAATAAAACATGGCTTCTTAGGAAAAAAAACACAAACAAACAAAACAAAAACAAAAAAAAAAAACATGGCTTCTTCCCTAAAGAAATACAAGATTTCAACTTTTCTCTAGCCGAAGTTCTTACGTGTTGATTATGTGAAAAGATCCTATCTCCTAAAGCTGCACATTTTGCAACTCTGCCGTTTAAATGCTGCCTGATGAAGTCTAGAGTTTTGGTCTCAGGGCCGCCTTCTCCCATTTATTGTCTTCACAGATGACACTGAACAGTGTTTGAACACTTAAGGAGAACACTTAGGAGTGGTAGGCATGCTTGCTTGCCACAGTCAGAATCTGTCTTACCACAATCATAGTTGTAAAATTGTGGTTCCCCAGAACGTACTTATCTAAAAATAGAGACATCCTTGTATGATGCGATAATATTTCAAAGAATCATGATGTGCAACTAGGGTGTTCCTTTGAGGTAACTTACAGAACCAACTCAGAGCTAACCCTCTGACAGGTTTTCAGAGCCTCTTAGATTGGAAAACAATAAGAAGTGTGAGAAATAGTTGCAAACATTAATAATAATTGCAAATGGACTGTATGAAGTAAGAATTTAGGAAAATTGTTGTTGTTATGTGCCATCGAGTCACCTGTGACTCATAGTGACCTTATGTACAACAGCCCTAAACCCTGCTTTGTCCTGTGCCAATCTCACTGTCTCCAACACATCTACCCCCATTACCCCAGGCACTGAATCAATCCACTTCATAGAGGGTCTTCCTCTCCTGCGCTGTCCCTTCACCCTCCCAAGCAGGGCGTCCCTATCCAAGGACTTGTCCTGTCTTGCAACATGTCCAAAGTATGTCAGACAAAGCTTCAGAACCCTCGCCTCCAAGGAGCAGGCTGGTTTAACCCTCTCCAGGATGAACCTGTTCGTTTTCTTAGCAGTTCATGGTATATTCAATACTCTTCTCCAACATCACAGCTCAAAGGCATCAATTCTCCTTCTATCCTCTCTAGTCATTGTCCAACTCTCTGACACATAACAAGTGACTGGAGAGACCATGGCCTGTATCAGGTGTACCTTAGTCTCCAGAGTGGCACTGTTGCTCTTGAGTACTTTAGAGAGGTCCCTAACAGCAGACTTTCCCATCACAATACATCTTTTAAATTCCTGGTTGCTGGTGCCAAGAGTGTTGACTGTGGAGTCAAGCAAATAAAAGCTGTTGACAATTTCAATCTATCCTACTTAATTAAACAAACAAATAAACAAAACTCAAGAATAGAATTGTAGGGAAATCTGATGACCTAGTGGCAAGAAGCTGTACTGTAATCTCAAAGGCGCATTGCTCAAATCCCCCAGATGCTCTGCTGGAGAAGGGGCAATCTCCTCCTGTGCCAGTCGGATCCAATTTGACAGTGCACAACAAGGGGGGGAAAATCAAGAAAGGAGCGCATCAGGGATATATCCTTTCTCCATAACAGCAAGAAGCTGCACTGCAGTCCCACAGCATAGAGTTGATACATTGAACACTCATGATCAAAGACTAGATGTGTTGTAGGATGACATCAAGGGTATCATTTAAGAAGAAAGCAAAAAGTCATTACAGAGAGGAGAAAGAAAAGACCAAAATAATTGTCCTAAGAGACTGTGGAACTTTAGAGAGACAGACAGACTGTGGAACTTTCACCAGAATGCAGAAAAGTCAAAACAAAGGGAAGAGCAGATAAAGTAAAACAGACGAACAAAAGATTTTATAGAGCAGCTCAAGATGACAAAGCTAACTATTACAATGAGAGCTGGAGTTAGAAAACCAATGTGAAGAACACGCTCAGCATTTCTCAAGGCAAGTGAACTAATGAACAAATGTAAGTCTTGAGTGGCAACACTGAAGGACTGAATGGGTAAAATCTAGAATGATGCAGAAGTATCAAAGAAAGAGGGAATATACAGAGTCACTTTACCAAAAAGAATTGGTCAATACTGAACCATTTCAGGAGGGAGTATACAATCAAGACCAATAATAATGATGGACGAAGTTCGAATTGCACTGAAGGCATTGGCAAAAAATAAGGCCCCAGGAACTGACGGAATAACAAATGACAGGTTTCAATAGACGGACACAACCCTGGGAATGCTTGCTAAGTTTATGTCAAGGAATTTGGAAGACACTTATCCCACCAGTTGGTTCCCATTCCCCCAAAAAGTGATTAAAGAGAATGTGAAAATAATAGAGTAAATCAGCAATATCATATGAAAGTAAAATCTTGATGAAGATTATTAAAACACAGAACAGTACATCAACAGGAAACTTCTAGAAATCCAAGCTGAATCCAGAAGAGACTGTGTCATGAGAACTATCACTGCTGATGACAGATGGAACTTAGCTGTAAGCTGAGAATATCAGAAAGGTACTTGTATGTTATTGAGTACACAGTGGCATTTAACAACACATCATAACAAATTATGGATAACACTGAAAAGAATGGGAATCCCAGAATACTTAATTGTGATCATGTGAACTCTAGACCTAGACCAGGAAGTAGCTGTCTGAACAGAACAAGGGAACGTTGCATGGTTTACAATCAGCCTTTCTCCATATCTACTCAGTGCTGAACAAATCATTTGAAATGTTAGACTGCATCAAGAAGAATGTAGCATCAAGATTGAGGGAACAAACTTTGTTATGCAAATGGCACGACCTTGTTTGGAGAATGTCAAGATTATGAGAGGTATCAGAGGACAAACTCACATTGTTATTAAAAAAATAAAATGAATAAATATTGAGGGGGTGCTTCATCCAACTTAAAAGAGATTTAAAACCAGACTGGCAACTCAGGGTAGTGCAAATGTTTGAAGGTTCAATTGGCCTAGTGGTGAGGAGCTATGGCCCAAAGACAGGTGTTTTAAACCCACCAGCTGTTTTTTGGGTGAAAGATGGGTGATAAACTTTTCCCATGAGATCTACAGCCTCTTAAAACGTGCTGGAGGGTGAGCTATGAGTTGGTTCTGACTTGCAGGCAATGAGTGAATGACTACCTGAAAAGCTGATGGTTTGAATGTATTGAGAGACATCTGATGGGAAGGGCCTGGGGATCTGTTCCCAAAAAGTCACACTGTTAGAGTTTTAAATCACTGGTTTTTCCAAAACAGATTGTCAGACTTTTCTTCTGAGACGTGTACAGGTGGACCCGAACCTCCAAACTGTCAGTGAATAGCTGCAAGTGTTTTGACTATACCATGCAGGGACTCCATCATTTGTTAAAAGTCAGTATTTAAGAAATTAGTTACCGGGCTTTATTAACAACCCTACTCTTTTCTCCAGGCTCCAAAATGCAAAGAACAAGATTCTAAAAAGAATATTTAAAAATTCTCATTGCTATCAAGTCAGAACCAAGTCATAGCTGCCTCTCCAGTTGTTGTCAAGTGCCGTCAAGTCATAAGCGACTCATAGCAACCCTATGAGTGAAAGTCCTCAACACTTGCATGACTTTCATTCTTTCTCCAGGTTCATAGGGTTTCTGAAGGATGTCACTCCTGCTTCCAAGTTTGTTTTAATTGGGGAGCTCCACCAAACACTGTCCACCATGGGTAACCATTAATGCATTTGACACATTAGTGTCATAGTGTTCAGTTTCACAGCAACCACAAGTGACCTCTGTACAGCAAGATTTTGTAAATTACACAGGAAGGGACTGCCCTCTTTCTCCATCAGAGTAGCTGGTAGATTCAAACTAGCAGAGAGGCGTTATCTTTGGATTAATGATGCAACTCCCTATGGCCTATGCCACCAGAGCACCCTATAAACGTACTGCTGCTGCTGCTGTTGTTATTAGGTGCAACATCAAGTGGAATACAACTCACAGTGACTTGACCCTGTGCCATCATCTCTGACACACTTGAGCCCAGTGCTGCAGTCTCTGTGTCAATCCTTCTGGTTGAGTAGCATCCCCTACTTCCCCGTCCCTCCACTTTTCCAAGCATAGTGTCCTTCTCATAGGAATAGCCTCTCCTAGCTACAAGTATGTGAGAGGAAGTTTCACCTTTCCTGCCTCCACGGAGCACTCGGCTGCACTTTTCTCCCCCAATACCAGACTTTTAAAAAGATTTACCAGCCCACTGAAATGAACTGATTGGCCTGCCTTCATTCCGAATGGCCCATGAAATCAGCATCTGTGTAAGGGCACATGTGATAAGCTTTGTACCTTTCTTCCAACAGAATGTGGTAGGCTGTCTGACTCGTTCAAAAGAGGGCAAATTAATGTCTACCACATGCCAACTAAAACTCCAGTGTCACGTTTCTTAGTAAGCAGAGGGAAGTTTACAGCTCGGTTATAGAGAAGCAAAAGTTGGTCTGAGCAGCAGACATTAGAAATCCCAAGTCCTCCTAACAAGTTCCCTATACTAATCTTCTAGAAAGCAAAGGAAAACTTCAATACTATTCTTTTTACTTGCTCATTTAGGAGTATTTGAGCTTTTGTGTATTTACCTGCAAGAAGCCCTGGTGATACTGCGTGTTACATGTTACAATCCAACGGTTGGTCCTCAGAAGAAAGATAAGCAGTTTCCTCCCTTAAGATCTGGTCTTAAGATGGAGAGTGGTCATAAAGTGGAACTGACTTGCTGGCAGTGTTGGGGGTTTTGTTGTTGCTGAAGCTTTGTTTTTGTATTTAGCTGAAAAAATATACTTTATCCATGTTAAGGACACAGGACTTATTTGCCAATCAAATGGTTGGGAGTGGAAGAGGCAAGGCAATTGCAGCCTTCAGATAACCGATGCATGGACCTGCCAGGTGCATCTGTGTTTTGTGCCTTCTGAATCTTCTTTTGCTTTCTTTTAGTCAAATATAATCTTGTCAGTCTTGTTCTCCTATTTCTTTCAATGAAATCTCTCTAATCAGTTTCTTCTATTTCCTTGCAATGTGAACTTAAAAGACTCAGTTTAAACTTTGGATGCTGTTATTCCTTCCACGCACGCTTTCCACCCTGTTTTTCTTTATCCTACAGCACTTTTACTTGTGACTCAAACTCATTGCCATTCGGTCAGAAGCTACTCATAGACGACTTTTCATTGAGTTTCTGACATTGTACATCAGAACTTCAGATGGGAGAGTGTCCACCTTTCTCTTGAGGAGCTGCATATGGATCTGAACCACCAGAGAGGCACTGCCTTTTCATGAGCAGTGCAACTTCCCTACGGACAGAGCTCTCTACCGTAAACCTCAGTGCACTTAATAATCACCAGGTTTTCATAGTTTGTGTTGGTTCCCTTACTCAATACCTTTTAGTGTCACTAAGCTCATACATTCAAGGATGACCTAAGTCACGGCTATGTAACTGCCCCTTCTGCATTGCACGCAGTAACTCTGGAGTCACAAAGGAGTTCAAACCAGAAGATATCTGAGAGCACACCTAGTAAACCTAATGCCCACATGATACAGTTAATAAAAGATGAACAGAAAGACTAAGAGCTTTTCCATAACCAGCTGTGTGATCTAGCCCACCACAATCCTCAACTAGAGGAGCACTGGATTCTAGGAGCTTCTTCCTGTATTATATTCAAACTCCCTCTAGCATCAGGAAGTAGAAGGGGGCTGAAGAGGAGAAATGGGAGTGGAGAAGCCTCTCATTACTCATCCTCAAGTCTTCTTCCACTTAGAAACGCTCTGTAGGGTCCTGCCACTGCTGGTTCTTCAACATCCAACAATCAACAGGCGGTATTTAGGGCACAGAAGGACAAAGACACAGCAGCTCCACCTAACAACTTATAGTAGAGAAGATGGTAATTTAATGGGTCTGTGTTTTCACCACAAATAAGTACATGGAACAGTAGCATTGCAAAAACAAAAATTCCTGTGAGATTCTTCCTGCACTCATCCAAACATCTCTTAAGATATTAATTGCTTTCAACACCCTAAGAAGATAATCCCTGCACATGTAAGTGGACATCTGAGGAGCACCGGGGCTCGAAAAACCTCCACCCAGTGCTGGCAAAGGTCAGCCCATGTTAACAAAGAAGCTGCCTCCTGATGTTACTAGTAGGCATATAGCTTAGCTTACAGCAGAATAGAAATCCAACAGCTTTTCCACTTCAATATGATTGACATAATTACCCAAATGCAAATTTTAAATGAGGCATCTCTCCAAATACCCCACTGGCCACCTTTACTGAAACATGTTCAAATTATATAGCTTGAACCAAAACATAGCAAGTGCTTTCTCTCTGTCTGTCTCTCTCTCTCTCACACACATACAATGTATCCCAATGTTTAGTCTTGAATAGCTCAGAACTTCCCAGTCACACTGCGACCCTAATTCCAATTGATTTCTGTCAGTTTAGTAAATGAGATTGGACCAGCTGCATCTTCAATTTGCATCACTGTCTTTAAAAGATGCTCAGAGTGAATTACAATTAAATTACAGAGCTGTCAAAAAGGGCTATAATTATAGCATTTATTCCCCATACTTACAAGGCCTGCAAACACACAAAAAGAATGAAAAGCTGAAGCGAAAAAAGAAAAAGCCACTCCATGCTCCTTACCTCAGCTGGAAATGTGGTTGCTGTGGGGAGGGGAAGAAGAGTTGATCACGATGCAAAGATCCTGTGGAATACACAGTGACACTGCTTTGTATTCCCGAAGGGTCCTCCATTCCAAAAGTGGAAGTCTCTTTAGGACATCATGTGGTGGCAAATCGCCTCTCCTTTACAATGGGAGGACGGAGGTCCAGCAAGGTTGCCATGACTCACCCACAGCTACAGACGGGCAAGGGAGGAGTTGGGACCTGAACCAAGAGCCAGGGCGACTCCCGCCAGTGGGCTGAGCAGAGAGCACGAAATCGGGACATCAAGATCTGGTCCCCTGTTTTGCTCTCAGCTATATGAGCGTATCATTTATCCTGCAGCTATTTGGAAGGCTAGAAAATTGTCCTCACTTCTCCTGCCAAAAAGGACACAAGGTAAAAGAGAGAAGAAATCCTCAACTGCCCTCTATGCCAGGCAGCCCAGCGTCTGATCAAGCATGCATTCACTCATTCCTATCAGAATGGGACAGTTCCCTTAGTCATCTTCAAATCATGTGCCCAGAAGAGAAGCCGAGGACCGTGATGTCTACACAGGGAGCAAACTTCTAAAATACAACCACAGAGAAAAATACCCACTAGTTCCCTATGCATAGTTTCCAATCAGCAAGTATCTACTGCGCCCTGACTATGCCTACAGTGTTGTGCTAGAGACTGAGAGAGACGTGAAGATGTGAAAGACTGAGAATTGTTCTCAAGAGCTCACAACCTAGTTAAAGAGACGAGATACATACGTTATTATCATTAAGTGCCATCGAGGCGAATGCAACTCATAGCAATCCTATCAGAACCCTGTCCTATCCTGCGCCAATCTCGCAGTCCCTGACACACTGGGGCCCACTGCGGTAGTCACCTTGTCGATCCACCTAGCTGGGGGAGTCTTCCTCTCCTCCACTGTACCTCCCACTATTCCAAGTATGATTTCCTTCTCCTCTCCTAGGAGCAGCCTCTCCTAGCAACATGCTCAATGTATATGAGTTGAGGCTTTGCTATCCTTGCCCCCAAGGAGCACTCCAGCTTCACCTTCTCAAAGACATAGCTGCTTCTTGTTTTGGTAGTACACGGGATATTCAGTACTCTTCTCCAACATCACCACTCAAAGGCATCACCTTTTCTTCTTTTATCATTAACCATTGTCCAGCTCTCAGATGCACAGCAAGTGAGTGAAAAGACCATGGTCTGAGTCAGGCACACGTTAGTCCTTAACCTAACATCGTTGCTTCCCCAGTACTCTGAAGAGGTTCCTGACTGAGGACTTTCCCAGTATAGAGCATTTCCTGATCTCCTGACTACTGGTATTGGTTGTTGATCCTGATAAGACAGAACAGTGTGAATCTCTTCTCCATCTGTCATGATGTCACCTCTCCACCTACTGGTGAGAATCTTTGTTTTCCTGACATGGAGATGTAATCCATATTGAAGCCTGCAGTATTTGATCAGTTGTGTTTCAAGTTCTTCTCACTTTCATCAGGTAAGGAGGCTGTGTCTTCTGTACACTGAAGGTTATTGATGAGTTGTCCTCCAATCTTGATGCTACATTCTTCTTTATAGAGTCCAACTTCTTGAATAATTTGCTCAGTATACAAACTGAATGGGTATGGAAAAAGGATACAACCTTGTTCACATCTTTCTTAATTTTAAACCATGTCGTGTTCCCTTGCTCTGTTCGCACAGCAGCTTCTTGTCAGTTTCTCATGAACACAATTAAGTGTCTGGGATTCCCATTCTTCTCAATGTTAGCCATAATTTGTTATGATCCACAGAGTCAAATACCTTTGCACAGTCAGTAAAACACATATAGACACATGCTATAAATGAGGATACAGCAAAACAAGGCAGTACATAGCTGATATGATAAACTCAGTTACATGCCCATGTATTTCCCAAGCTTCCTTCACTACATGTGATCACCGATGATGGTGGCTTTCATGTCACCTTCAGGTTCACTAACTGTGGTCTCTTATTTCTGCTGGCCAGTCAATTCACTCTTTCTTTCCTTTAACTAGTAGTGGGAGGGAGAAAGATGGGCAGTCTTCCCTCATACGATGTATAATCTCTGAAAATCCCCTGTAGAGTCAGCTATGAGTCAGTTCCAACTTGATGCCACATAACAACATCAGTAGTGTAAACAACTATTTCTCTTATATACAAAACAAAACAAAACAAAACCCTTCAAAACTCTTTGTTGTTGAGACAGTACCAAATCATACATAAATGACCATCCGGTTTCTGAGGCTGTTCTCTGCATAGGAAGGCATTTTGTCCATCTTCCTTGAAGCTGCAGGTGGATTTAAATACTCAAAGAGGCTCAGCCTTTAGACCAGCAGCGCTACTTCCTACAGACTACACTAGAACTCTAGCATTATAATCAAAGGCTCCCAACCCAACTTAACCTGTCCCCCAACTTAAACCCTGGAATCATCATATACGTGTCTGTGTGTATACAAGCTTGTCTCTAACGGTGCTAACGAGCAGTCCTCGAGCACATTCTGACTCACAGCAACCTCAAGTGTGTCATCACAACAGAATCGTGCTTCACAGGATTTTCAGGGACTGGTTTTCTCGAAGCAGATCACCAGGCCTTTCTTCTGAAGCACCTCCAATATTCCCATGAAGCAACTGAGTGCATCATCTGCTTGCACCACCCATAGATTCCTTTATCTCAGGAACCTCAGGTAAAATCTACAACTTCACAGGAGTTGTTCTCTGAATATAAAGTAAGTATGTAAAAAAGTTGGGCATTACTTTACACTATGCCTGGGGCAGATAACACTTATTGATGATGCAACTTTTTTTTCCTGCCTAGTGCAACACAGCTTTACAATTCTTAACGTTAAAGTTTCACAGGCAGCAAGCAGTGAATGATCAAGGACGACTTGTGACATAGAAACTACTGTCAATTCAAATCAGATATGTGTGTGTGTGTGTGTGTGTGTGCGTGCGCGCGCGCCTACTGTTTTGGCAGCTACTACCAGTATGTACTACCAAGTACCCCCTGTGACTTTCTTTCTTGTTCCTCCCCCTCCCACCAATTTAATCTCCTAAACATGGAGTATTAGTGAAAAGTCAAATATAGAGGCAGTTCACTGTATAGGGAGCTCTGGGGGCCTAGTGGCAAGAAGCTGCGCATGGTTCAAAGCCACAAACTGCTCCGCATGAGAAGGACGGGCAATCTCTCCCGTGATTCACTGCTTCTCAAAGCTCAGCTATGGTTGAGTTCAACCTCTATGGTACAGCAACAACAAAACAACAACAACAACAACTGTCTTAATAAACTAGTAACATTACACATCATTTAGTGTTCAGGGTTCAAAACATCCTGAGCAACATAATCACACACAAAAAAAATCCGATCCCCTCATTGCCATGGAGTCAGAAGTGACTCACTGCTGACCCTCCAGCTGGTTTTCAGAGGCTGTAAATTGCACGCAAGGACAGTGTCTATCCTTTTCTTACAGAGCAACAGGTAGATTCAGTTAGCCGCGCAGCTCTCTACTCACTAAACCATCTGCCTTCCCTACCAATACTGAACGCCATGATTGACAGCTGGACATCCAACCAGATGCTGGCTAATTTGACAGGGGCAAATTCCAGGATGTGTGCTTACATGAAGGCCAAGGTCACTTCTTGGACGATGTAAATAAAGAACACTCATTTGAAGTAGCCAGTCATTAAAACAGGGCAGAAAGATGGGCAAACTCCTCCCATACAATTTACTGCCTTTGAAAACCTGCTGGAGGGTCAGCGCCAATTGGACAGTACACAAAAACAACAAGAAGAAATCAAAGTAAAGGAATTGAAATTTAAAATCCCCTAGCAGAGAAGAGCCTCTGTATTTTCTTTGAACCATCTACTTTTAAACTATTAAATAGAGGAAAAATAATTAACAAACAGTATCAATAAAATCACATGCTAGCAAAACACTGTTTAAGATTATCCAGAAATGACTGGAACAGCACATTGCTAGAGAGCTACTAGAAATACAAGCTAGGTTTAGAAGAGGTTGTGGCACTAGAGAAATTATTGCCAATATCAGATGGATCTTGGCAGAAAGAAGAAAGTACCAGAGGAATGTCTATGTTTCATTGACTGTACAAAGGCATTTGACTGTGCAGATCACAACAAATTGTGGTTAACCTTGAGGAGAATGGGAATCCCAGAACACTTGATTGTGCTTATGCAAAACCAGAAAGCAATCCTCAGGACAGAGCAAGGAAACACTGCATGGTTCAAAATCAGGAAAGGAGTGCATCAAGGATGTATCCTGTCTCCATACCTTTTCAATCTATATGCAGAAAAGGTCATTCAGGAAGTTGGGCTTTATGAGAAGAATGTGGCATCAGGATTGAGGAAAACTCATTAGCAATCAACATAATGCAGATGAAATAGCCTTGCTTTCTGAAACTGAGGAAGACCTGAAGTACTTGTTGCAGGTCAAGAATTGTAGTCTTCAATATGGACTGAAGCTCAACATCAAGAAGACAAGGATTCTCACCACGGGGTCAAATGGCAGCTCCATTATAGATGGAGAAGAGATTGAGGTTGTTAACAATTACAGCTTACTTCTTGGCTCCATAATCAACACTCTTGACCCCAGCAGTCAGGAAATCAAAAGACAAATTGCATTAGGTAAATCTGCTGTCTGGGAACTTTCCAGAGTATTGAGAAGCAACAATGTTAGTATAGAGACTAAGGTGTGCCTAATCCAGGCCATTGGCTTCACAATTACTTACCTATATATCAGAGAGCTGGACAGTGACTAAGGATAATAGAAGAAAAACCAACGCCTTTGAATTGTGGTGCTGGAGAAGAGTCTTGAACATACTATGGACTGCCAAGAGAACAATAGGTCTATCTTGGTGAGGATGAAACAAAGTTTCTCTTTGGAGGCTAGGATTTTGAAGCTCTGTTTCAGACACTTTGGGCACATGGCCAGAAGGAACTGACCCTTAGAGAAGGACATCATACTTGGAAGGGTGGAGACACGGCCCAGGAGAGGAAGTTCTCAGATAAGATGGACTGACACAGTAATTGAGGCAATGGGGGGGTGGTGATACTGGCTCTGGACAGGGCAGGCTTCAGGGCTGCTGTACATAGGGTCACAATGATTTGCAGGTGACTCGACACCACATAACATTGTAAGAGAGTCCTGTCTTGTATAAACTGTTGTTAATTTTGTACTTGTTCCTCGTAGACAAGCTTATATAATAACTAATAAAGCACACATATTCACGTGAACCTAGAGATTCTTTTTTTTTTGTTTTTGTTCAGGAACAAATGGAAGAGGAAATAAATGTTTCCAAAAGATTGCAAAGAAAATATTATTTAGTTTGCCTTCCATTATATATTCATGTTACTATATATCCTGGATTGATCTGGGTGAGCAAACATGTATACTACACACCCTTGTATCGAAGTCTGTTCACATAAAATAATCTGTAAATCCACAGGTATAACTCTAATCCAATAGGATTTTTACTAAAATCTATCTCAAAACCACAGCCCTTGAATTCTTACCATGAGAATCACAAAGGACCTTGTCAGAAATATGTTTGAGGATCTAAGTAAGTAAATAAAAGCCAGTGCTATTGAGTTGGTTCTGATCCATAAGGACAATATAGGACAGAACAGAATTGCCTTGTAGTGTTTCCAAGGCTATAAATCTTGACACAAACGGACTGCCTCACCCTTCTCTGATGATATCCACTCAAGCTGTGGACATTTCAATTAGCAGCAGAGCACTTTAACTACTGCACCATCAGGAATTCTTAGTAAAAGGATGTTTTTTCTATATTTGTACTAGATTCTCAATTCCTACTCTCCCTGCCTCAACCCGATGGACTGACACAGTGACTGCAGGCGTGGGCTCTAGTGTGTCAGAGATTGTGAGGATCTGCTGTTCACAGAGTCATTAGGAGTCAGAACTTGACAGCATCTAACAACTCCCTTGGCAACACATACACACGCAAAACCACGAATACCCATACAAATATTTACAACAGGTTCTAAAAGATATCAGAAAATAAAATTCTGGAGGCTTGATAGTCTGTACTGAATTACTATGGGTCTTTTGAAATACATTCCAATATGGCTTGTCCAACCGCAGTCCACTCTTTGGCACAGCTTGCAAGCTCAACACCAGGTTGGCTAATCATACAGCAACTCAGCATGGATGTCCCTTTTGCTCTATTGTAACTCCAGGGCGGGAACCTAGGGAACATAGGGCAGGAACTGTGCCTTAAAAGCACAGTTTGAGCAGAATTCTATTGCAAAGCACTCTTTGATGTGTACACTACACATTTTTTGGTGGTTGTGGGAAAAGAATGTGATTTTTCTTTTATTATTTTCTCAATTTCAAAGTCACAACCCAGTTTAAAAATCCTCTCCCGAATTGGGCTACACTTGTTCTTCTTCTACCACAGAATTCATTTTTCTCCGACTCTCAAACAAAGTCAGCCAGGAACTGCAAAAGGCTACAAAAGCTTATAGAGAACTCTGGTAGCCTAATAGATAGTTATATTGTCCACTGAAAAGTACAGGATTAAAATGCACCACGTGCTTCATAGGAAAAAGATGGAAAATGTCCTCCAGTGTGGTTTACTGACACTAAAAACCTGGTGGAGAGTCAGCTACCGAAGCGGTTCTGACTTGACAGCAATGAGTTGTTCTTGTTTGTTGACAAAACTTCTAACAGCCCATGTTGCTCTTCTTAGATTTGACTAAGCTCTTCTCTTTGTTATTTACAGGGTTTTCAAAGGCCTGTTATTTCAGAAATATCACGGACTTGCACATGGCAGAGGATGGTGCAGAATAGCGTAAAGTTCCTATCTGTTTATAGAGTCATTACGAGTCGAAGTCCCCTTGACGGTCCCTGCAAGATGCTACCCTGTCAAGAATGCCAGAAAAAATGCAATCGCTCCAAATCCTGGTGACTCCGGATGTGTTAAGAGTTTTCAAGTTACTTTCTTCTTTGGTGCCTGAGTGGATTTGATCCTCCAATCTTTCAGTTAATGCTGACTGCTTAAATGGAAGTACCACTCAGGGACTAAAAGAATGGCATCCAGCCTGCCCAGCACTCTTCAAATACTAGGTTTTGCGCATTTGGGCAGAGAACTGTGGTCACCTGAAGGTAGAGAAGTCTTTTTTGAATATATATGCACCCAAGTCATGCACCCACAGTGCTGCATCTACTCAAAGAGGACACTTGTACTCAATCTTCAAAGAGCTCTTTTATCCCCAGGATGAGGAGAATGGTTGCTCCACGTGGTGCTGAGTACTGAATACTGAATAAATGCCTTAGAAAAAGAAGAGGAAACGAGGATAGAGATATCTCCTATTATGGAGTCCTAGCTACATGCTAGGGAGCTCTGATGACCTAGTGGTAGGAAGCTGGCTGCAATCCCAAAAGGCTCCTGGTTCAAATTCATCAGCAACTCCAAGGGAGAAGGATGAGCAATCTCACTCGAGGGTCAGCTATGAGTTGGTGCTGACTCAATGGCACACAACAGCAGCAACATGCTAGGGAGCTCTGGTGGTGTATCTCTACCGGGTTAACGACACAGTAGCTCCACCCATGGGCTCAAACACAGCACAAATTGTAAGGCTGGCAGAGAGTCAGTCAGTGGTTTATTCTAGTCTCCATAGGGTTTCTATGGATCGGAGTGAATGAGAGACTATGAATTAGTTGTCAACTCGATGGCACCAAACAACAAGAATCTGCACTTCTCCCAGTAATAGAACACTTTCAGGTTATAGGTACGGCAAAGGCAAGTTATCAAGGGCATGCAACCAGTGCAGTTCCAAGGGACCAACACTTTCTTTAATGCTCTGCTATCAGACGTAGGGAGCTCTGGTGGCACAGTGCACAGAGTTGTGGCGATAACCCAAAGGCTATGCTTCTCTGGCAGTGAGTCTGCCAGATGTTCAGAGGGAGAATGATGGCTGATCTCCTCTCCTGCTATTTTACAACCCTGGAAACCCACATGAGTTGGAAATAACAAAAAGACAATGAGGTATCACAGTCGTAGGAGGAGCTGTGGTTCTGGGGTAAAATTCTTGGTCGTCCATGCAGGGAGCCAGGTTTGATTCCCAGGCTATACACATGAAGTATGGTCATCATTCATTAGTCAGTGGAGGCGTACATGTTGCTATGATGCCATGCAGATTTCAGTGGAGCTTCCAGACAAAGACATACTAGAAAGAAAAGCCTGGCAAAATGTTGTTGTTGTTATGTGCTGTCGAGTCGTTTGCAACTCATAGCGACCCTATGTACAACAGCCCTAAACCCTGTTCTATCCTGTGCCAATTGCACTGTCTCTGACACACCCATCCCGATTACCCGAGTCACTAAATCAATCCACCTCATAGAGGGTCTTCCCCTCCTGTGCTGTCCCTTCACCCTACCAGGCATAATGTCCCTCTCCAAGGGCCTGTCCCTCCTTACAACATGTCCAAAGTATGTCAGATAAAGCTTCAGAACCCTTGCCTCCAAGCAGTAGTCTGGTTTAACATTTTCCAGGATGAATCTGTTTGTTTTCTTGGCAGTCCATGGTACCCTCAATACTCTTCTCCAGCACCACAGCTCAAAGGCATCAATTCTCCTTCTATCCTCTGTAGTCACTGTCCAACTCTCTGACACATAAAAACTGACTCCAAAGACCATGGCCTGTATCAGGCGCACCTTAGTCTCCAGAGAGACACCATTGCTCTTGAGTACTTTAGAGAGGTCCCTAACAGCAGACTTTCCCATCGCAATACATTTATTTATTTCCTGGCTGCTGGTGCCAAGAGTGTTGACCATGGAGCTGAGCAAACTGAAGCTGTGAACAATCTCAATCTCTTCATCATCCATCCTGATGCTACCAACTGGTTCAGTGGTGAGAATCTTTGTGTTCTTGACATTGAGCCTCAGCCCATACTGAAGGCTGCAATCTTTGACCCTCTGCAGCAAGTGCATGAGGTCCTCATCAGTTTCAGCAAGCAGGGTTGTGTCATCTGCATAAATACTTCGGAAAAATTACCCATTGAAATTCTAATGGATCATGGTGGTCTGATCCCACTGGGCAAGGAAGTCACAAGTCAGAGGCTGACTCTGCTGTTGTTAGGTGCCGTCAAGGTGAGTATGACTCATAGCAACCTCATGAACAACACACTGTCCTATCCAGAGCCATCCTTAAAAATCTCTGATACCCTGAAGCCAACTGCTGCCAGTCACTGTGTCAATCCACCTGGTTGAGGGTCTTCCTCTCCTTCACTGACCCCTCACCTTCCCAAGTATGATTTCTCTCTTCAAGGAATAACCTCTCCTGACACCATGCCCAAAATATGCTCCATCATCTTTTGTCTCCAGGGAGCACTCTGGCTGTACGTTTTCCAAGACATACAGGTATGTTCTCTGGTCTTCTCTAACACCATAATTCAAAGGCATCAATTTTGCTTCTGTCATCTTTAGTCACTGTCCAGCTCTCAGACGCATAGTATGTGACTTGAAAGACCATGGCATGGATTAGGTGCACCCTCACCCTCCAACTGACAGCACTGCTCCTCAATAATTTGGAGAGGTCCCTGGCTATACACTTTCCCAGTGCAATACGTCTCCTGATCGCCTGACTACTAGTAACAAGGGTATTGATAGTAGACCCTACAACAGGTTTTCAGAGGCTATAAATCGAACAGGAGGAAACTGTCCATCTTTTTTTCATGGAGCAGTTGGTGGATCCAAACAACCAGAGGCACTATCTTTGGGTGAGAAGTGCAACTATCCCACCAACTATTAGCAAAAGCTAACTCTAGGCCGACTCTTGGGAAGCCTAAACAGCATCACAGCCTTAAAATTCTTCAGTGTTTTCGAAGGTGTTCTCTGTTTTAATTTTCTACTGGACCCTGAAAATCACAATAGCTAATCCTGAAGGTAAGGACAGCACAGTGAAGTGCTAAGGAGCTCAGAAAGAATGCTGTAACATCAGGGAGCACAACTCAGTATGCAATTGTCAGAGTGTGGTGTGAAAGAAAGAAGGGACATCAAATATCCATGCACTAATGACAACACTCTCAGAGTCCATCATGAAAATAGAAAGGCTTGAGCCCTGCTGGACTGAGAAGATTAGGGTGGTTAGCAATAATCCAATCAGTTCTCCCACTATTATGATTATATGGGAGGACTTGGAGCCTCTATGGCTCAGAAGTATTACTCTCTGAGCATCAGACAAAAGTGCTTCAGGTGGTCTGTGATGGTCTTTTTATGCTTCCCAGCCTCCCCATTAGTGGCTGGCCAGCAGAGCAAGACAGTAGGAGGGGAGAGACAAAGAGAAGTTTCTCTTTTGGTAAGTTTAATCAGACACTTTTACTTCATTTTTAATAACGTGAACTTGAGATTTTATTGGCATCACTGTCAGCTTTCCTATCCCCCCTTTTCACTTTTAGCATGCATAGCCTCTTGTAGCTCTTATTACACAGTACACTAGTTCTCACTCATTGGGGTCAAGTCAGAACAGACTCATAGCAAATCCTTCAGCAGATTTCACACAGGAGGATCCAGTTTTTCTATCGTGGAGATTCAAACCAATAGAAGCACTGTCTTTGGGTCAGCAGTGCAATTCTCCGCAGACCATGCAACCAAGCTACTACCAAAAGCTAATTTTCTATAGGAAACATTGCGTACATATCTTCTAATTAATCATTTAGACGGGAGTTAAGCTGAAGAGAGTGTGTGTGATTTCCATTCCACCATTCACACAAGTTTGGCATTAATCATAATATTCGAAAGAGTAACTGTATTCTTCCTGTTCCCTCACTGTAATTCTTGTTTTCATTACTCCTTCCAGTCTACTCTTCCTGCCTTCTGAGCTTTCTCCTTGGGCAAATCTGCTCATTTAATCTTGTATGATTTTAAACTGTTTTAAGGATTGAGTACCTCTCTGGTGTTACTGTTCACCTCCTCTCTCTCTCATTGTCATTAATTTGGAACCGACTCACAGCAGACAATTCAGCAGGTTTTTGGAAGCTATAAATCTCATGCAAGGCATTTGTTCACCTTTCTCCTGCAAAGCGACTGGTGGATTCAAATCACCAGAGCACCACCTTTGGGTTAGCAGCACAAACTCTATGAACAAAGCCACCAAAGTTCCTTCATTAAAAGATTGTCTTCGGTTTGGATGAAAGTTGAGACCCAGGGCTTGTTTTATTCAAAAGGAGACTAAGGATCATACTTTGGGGGGTTCCACCCATTTTCCATCAGACAGGCAAGTCTGGCCATTTTTATGTCTTAGTTTTGGGGTGTTTTTTTTTTTTTTCAGTTTGGACCATTCTTCATAGCAAAATGTCAGAGAAAGATGAGCAATCTTGTCCTGTGTGGTTTAGTCTCTGAAAACCTATTAAAAGGTCAGCTCTGAGTTATTCAAACCTAACAGTACATAATAACAACGACAACAACAACAGCATGGTAAGAAGAAAATATTTTTGAAGTTTCAGATAAGAGAAACAAAATACCAATGCTCACCTATTTCTAGGTGACAGTATTATTAGCAATTTTTATTGTTATGTGCCACCGAGTTGCTTGCAACTCATAGCAACCCTATGTACAACAGCCCTGTCTGCTCTGCTCTGTTCTTGGCCAATCTCACCGTCTCTGACACTCCCATCCCGATTACCCCAGTGACTGAATCAATCCACCTCATAGAGGGCCTTCCCCTCCTGCGCCGTCCCTCCACCCTCCCAAGTTTGATGTCCCTCTCCAAGGACTGGTCTCTCCTCACATCATGACCAAAGTATGTTAGATGGAGCCTCAGAATCCTTGCCTCCAAGGAGCCACCCAGTTTAACCCTTTCCAGGATGAATCTGTTTGTTTTCCTAGCAGTCCATGGTACTCTCAATACTCTTCTCCAGCTCAAAGGCATCAATTCTTGGTCATTGTCCAACTCTCTGATGCATAGCAAGTGATTGCAAAGACCATGGCCTGTATCAGACTCACCTTAGTCTCCAGAGAGACACCACTGCTCTTCAGCACTTTGGAGAGGTCCCTAACAGCAGACTTTTCCATGGCAATGCGCCTTTTAATTTCCTGGCTGCTGGTGCCAAGAGTGTTGATTGTGGAGCCAAGCACACTAAAGCTGTGAACAATCGCAATCTCTTCACCATCCCACCTGATGCTGCCAACTGGTCCAGTGATGAGAATCTTTGTCTTCTTGACATTGAGCCTTAATCCATATTGGAGGCTGCAGTCCTTGACCCTCTGTGGCAGGCACTTCAGGTCCTCCTCAGTTTCAGCAAGCAGGGTTGTGTCATCTGCATAAGGCAGATTGTTGATAAATCGTCCACCAATCTTGACCCCACATTTCTCCTCATAGTGCCCAGCCTCCCGGATAATCTGTTCTGCATACAGGTTGAAAAGGTATGGAGATAGGATGCACGCATCCCTGGCATACATCCTTCCCAATTTTGAACCATGCAGTGTTCCCTTGCTCTGTTCTGACGACTGCCTCTTGGTCCAAGTATAGGTTTCACATTAGAACAATCAAGTGTTCTGGGATTCCCATTCTTCTCAAAGTCAGCCACAGTTATGATCCACACAGTCAAACGCTTTTGCATAGTCAATGAAACACAGATAGACATTCCTCTGGTATTCTCCGCTTCAGCTAAGATCCATCTAACATCAGCTACAATATCCCTAGTACCACGACTCCTTCCAAACTCAGCCTGGACTTCTGGCAGTTCTCTGCTGTTCCATTCGCTTTTGGATAATCTTCAGTAGAATCTTGCTTCCATGTGAAATATATGATATTGTCCTATAGTCTCCACACTCTGTTGGGTCACCTTTCTTTGGGATGGGAACAAATATAAATCTCTTCAGTTGGCCAAGTGGTTGTTCTCCAGATTTCTTGGCACAACAATTTTTATTATCTTTGTAAATTTTTTATGTTCAAAACTATTTCAGTCTAAAGACTAAGGTGCACCTGGTCCTATCCATAATCTTCTCAATTTCTTACTAGGCATCTGAAAGTTGGACAATGACTAAAGATTACTAAGTCACTAAGACAAGTACTGAATAGCGTATGGTCTGTGAAGAGAATAAACTGCTCTATCTTGGAAAAAGTGAAGCCAGAAAAAGTGAGGCAAAGATGATTAAACCTCATCTAATATACCTTAAGTATGTTTCTAGGAGGGGCCAGTCCTTGGAGATGAAATAGAAAAGGTAGAAAGTCAGCTTATGAGACCCACAACAAAATGAACTGACATGGTGACTGTAACAATGCGCTAGAGTGTCTGGAGATGGTCAGGGTGACATAGGAGCGGGCAGGGTTCAGATCCACTGATCACAGCAGGGTTGCTATGAGTTGTAGTAGACTCGTAGCAAATAACAACAACATATATAAATTTTATGGTGAGAAGAAAGTCACTTTAAAATATTTACCTGAGTAAATGCCATTTCCAAATGTTTTAGAAATACCCTTTTCTATATAAACTCAGAGTCGGCTCCGCACAGATTTCTCCTTGGCAGTACTTTGATAGCCTAGTCAAATTATTGAATTTTTTCATCTTTATAAGCTCTTTGTTTTGTTTGTTTGTTTTTAAATAAAATTTTATATTGAACTGGTTTACCTTCAAAGTTCATATACACTGTTTCTCACAGCAGATTTTTCCCATTTCCTTTACCCACCCCCCCCACCCATTAAATTGTATGATCCTATGATTAACCACCCCTACCTCCTCTGCTCATTCCCATGACTTTGCTTTCCCTGCCCCCCTTTAATCCTCCTACACGTTTTACAATAATATACTGTATCTGTCCTTATGGGACTGAGTCAGTTCACTTAGCATAATGCTCTCCAGTCCTTCCCAAGTTAGGTAGTGATTTATAAAATGATTGCTCCAGAGCGCTGCATAGTATTCCACTGTGTGAATATACCATAATTTCTCAATCCATTCAGTTGTGCTTTGACATTTATGACCCAGCTATCCCAATGCTTTGAATTTACTCTGAGAAATGAGGCACAAACAGAGACTTGTGTAACAACGACAATAATATCTGATTGTGGTTGGACATTTGGGCTGTTTCCATGTTCTTGCAATAGTGAGTAATGTTCCTATGAACAATGGTGTACACATCTCTGTTGTGCCTAATTTCTCATTTCTTGGGGTATATTCAAAGCAGTGGGATAGCTGGGTTATACTGAATTTCTATATTTAGCTTTCTGAGGAAACATCAAACTGCTTTCTGGAGTGGTTGTACCATTTTACAATAATACCAACAGTTAGCAAGCTTTTAAAATGTCAGTAAATTTTTCAAATTCGAGGTTTGAAAAATTCAGAGTAAAAAAAGTAAATATCATTCATGATTCTATCAGTTTAAAAGAATCATATTAAATTAAAAAGTGAAGCTATAACATCCCCAGTTTTCATATCCATAAGCAAACTTTCTATTAATATAAAAATGTTCAACAAAAGGAATATTTCAATAGTTCTATTTTTTTTCCATATAAAAGTACAGCATGAATGCCTGAACTTAGTGACTTTTGCAACAGGTATCTTTATCAAAATCTATTTTCCTACTGAACCATATGTATTTTGATATATAATGCCATTATTCTAAAAAAGAAAATCCCAGATGTTATATGCTTCAACTAAAAGGACAGAAATATAAAATATTAATAAACGTACTGGCTTCTTCTGACCATATATTACTCTGGAGATGAAAAAGTGAGGAAAAATGGAGTTGCTTTCATAGTTAAAAAAGCCATTGCCAAATCTATCTTGAAGTACAATATTGTCAGTGACAGGATAATATCTATACGCATACAAGGAAGTTCAGTGAATACCACTATCATTCAAATATATGCACCAAC
>NW_006399970.1:189289-217235 GCF_000299155.1 Elephantulus edwardii
CACAGGACAGAGCGGAGTTTAGGGCTGTTGTACATAGGGTCGCTATGAGTCGCAGGCGACTCGACGGCACATAACAACAACAACAACAACAACAACACTGGCTTCTTACAGTGAACGAGTCCATCTTTTCCTCTCATTCTTTACTGCACTTAACATTATCATTCTTTTGTCATTTTCCCTAGTTTGATTTTTGAAAAATACTTTCACGCTGGTCATCTTTTCATGTATTCTTTGGCCATGTGAGAGGCTTTTGGCTATAAAGGTGTTCATTCCCATTGCCTATTTTCCATTTTTTATTCGCTGGCTTTCCTCACGGCTCACCCTTACACTCAGAGAATTCATTGTCACTGCTCTGCTGCCCGTAATGATGTTGGCAGAAGTCACATCTTCTTCATGTCCAGAGCCAAGCTTGTCCTTAATTTTAACAGATAGTATCATCTGAGGACACATCGGTTGTTACTCATTAAATCTACTGTTTTTACACTCTTGAATGTAGGAATAAAAGATTTTTATCCAGCACAAATAAACAAAAACTTACAGTTTTAACAGCACTCTGGAAGTCCAAATACAAAGGGTGATGGTTTCATGGGAAGCAACAGATCACTGCACACACAGCCATGCAGTGTTTTTCTTCTCTTAGATAATACCCTGTGTACACACTGCAGTTCAATTCACAGCACACCTCACAACACTGGGAGCTGCTTAAAGAGACAGAGCCATCTACTCCCACAAGAAAGTGAAAATATAATTACACAGAACACTCCCATTACTCCATGTAAAAATAGCTGGATAATAGAAAACAGAAAACAGAAATCAAATGCACACACCCAAAAATAATGAGAAGAGTTTGGTTAGAATGGTGAATTTGAGGGTTGAGTATTTTCTTTTTACTCTGGAACTCAAGAGTATTTTAAGTTTTGTCTTTCTAAAACAAATTTCAGTTCTGAATTTAGTGGTTAATTCAGGCGGTACAATTTTTTGAACATAATGAAAATAGTGGATTGTACTTTAAGAAAGGAAATGGTATGTAAATTATGTTTCAATAAAGCTGTTTTTATTTAAAAAACAGCATTTTTTAAGTGGAAATAATATACTATCCTAAATTTCATTCAGTCTAAAAAATTCTTACAGGTAAATTCAGCATGGTAGGTTTCTTTCTGACTTTTGATTTTGCCAATGATTTATAATGAGCACATGGTTGAAAGTGAGTTCTTAAAGTATCATGAAACATGTATCAGTTTTTAAAAACTGGAGTGACTTTTATCTGAGGGTAACTTATAGACCATGAATAGTGTGATTTTGCTCCCACTTCAAGAGAACAACCTTAGAGACATCCATTCTTTCTGTCCTCATTCTTTTTCTTTTGGCTTGGTATTTGAAGGTCCAGTTGAGGATTAATGGAAATTTCACCCTACTGAATTACTTCATATAAAAAGGTTCTAAAAGTAATTAAAAAGCCACAGAGAATGAAAATTAATCCATTTATCACTAGAGACATGTCCTGAATGAAAGCTCTAAAGGGACTGATTATTTTATTAAAATTTTCTATTTCAATGTTCACCCTCAAAGAAAGGTGGGGGAGGGGAGATATCACAAGTTTTACATCTCAGATGTTGAAATAAAAAGATAATAAGCATCAAGAAATTGGTTTGCTATGGTGAATTTGCTGTAAATGGACTTCAAAATACTTTAAAATGTCTACTATTTACATTTTACTTAGATCCACAATCAACATCAATGGCAGCAGTAGTCAAAAATGCAAAAGACTTGTAACATTTGAAAAACCTGCTGTCAAAGATGTTCGCTTAAAGACAAGCCACACCTGACCCAAGCCATGGTCTTTTCAGTTGCTTTATACGCATCTGAAAGTTGGAAGATCAATAAGAGAGACAAAAGAACTAATGCCTTTGAAATGTAGTGTTGGCAAAGAGTATTGAATAGAGGCTACTGAAAGAATAAACATATCTGTTCTGGAGGAAGTTTAGCCAGAGTGCTCTTTAGAGGCAAAGAAGGAAGGATTTTGTCTCACATATTTGAGAATAAGCAACCAGTCCTTGGAAAAAGACATCATGCTGGGAAAAGTAAAGGGTCAGCGAAGGAGAGAAAGACCCACAAGAAGATGAAGTGTGATTCTAACAATGGGCTGGAACATGGCAGAGCCTGTGAGGTTGGTGCAGGACCACGGAGGGTTCAGATCTGTTGTTAACAGAGTTGCTCTGAGTTGTAGGCAATTCGAGGGTATCCAACAACAAAAACACTATTGATAAGACTGGGTAGTGTTTCGCTCTGATATATACAAGGTCACCGTGAGTCAGAATCGACTGAATACTACCTAACAACAACAACAACAACTCTTTGAAGAAACAATAAAACCCAAATCCAATGTATTGCTAAACAATGAATGAGAACAGTATTACAGAATATTTCAGTGTCATGGGATGCTAAAAAATCGGAAGTTTAACTTTCAGTGACATGACATCTGATTTGTCCTTGGAAGCTCAGAGAGGAGAAAACTTTCTGTAAGAAAACTTTAGAAATCCGTAGGGAGTGAGGCATAAATGCCTTAGTATTTGTTAACCTGGGAATTAAGGACATAATGAAATGTCAGGTTTTCGCTTGCCAAGTCTGTTCCTCTCACCTAAATTAATTTACTGCTAAAAGCATTAAAAAGATGCTATTCAAATAAAAATATCTGGATGGCCAGAGATTTGCAAGTCAGAGTAAATGGCTTGCTTTAAATAAGTGCTGCTGCTGTTGCTAGATGCCCCGAGGCGATTCTGTGGCATCATAAGCCCATGTGATGGAGTAGACCTGCCCCAGATGGTTGTCTAGGCTGCAGTCTTTACAGCAGCAGATGGTCAAATCTTTCTCTCACAGAGTCCGTAGGGGGTTGAACTTTCAACCTTTCTATTAACAGCTGAATGCATAACCATTGTGCTACAAACGCTCCTTGCTTTAAATAACACCTGCCACAAATTTGGGCATGTCTTCTACCTTCTACTTCTGGGAATGTCGTTGTGGGCTATCTGACATTATCTTCCCTTTAACTTCCCATAGCCGGGTAGCTTAGAGGAGTTGTCAGTGATTAAGACAGCCCTCTGGAGAAGTGGTTTTGTCTACTCAAAATCTAGCCATGAGGCTGACTGACCTAACTTTGCTCAGTTCTGGAGATAGTGAGGCGGTGCTCACAAAAACACAAAGTAAAAATTAAAAAAAAAATCCTCAGCCTGATTTAAAAAGATAAATTGTTGTTGCTGTTGGACTGTGAAGTTGAAACTAATTCACAGCTTAGTCTCAGACGCTTTGTAAATCATGCAGGAGAAAGACAGTCACCACCCATGTGATTTATTGTTTCTGAAAACTCACTGGAGGGTCAGCTGTGGCTTGGTTCTGACTTAATGGTACACAACAACATCTGAGGAATTAACGGCATAGACAACCTTCTCCTGAACACTAAGACATTTGTAACTGCTCTAATTTTATTATATTTGAAGCATCAATCGTTCCAATCCTAAAACTAGCAGCCTTAGGTTAACGCTTGGGTCTCAATATATTCTTTTTTCTATGCCATGTATTTGTCCTTTCAACTTATAAAAAAAAATTCTCAATGCTGTCAAGTCGCAACCAACTCATAGCTGACTATACAGGAAGTTTTAAAAGGCTACAAATCGCCTGGAAGGAGACTGCCATCGTTCCCCTTCAGAGCCACTAGTCTTTGGGTTGGCAGCACAACTCCTGACATACTAAGCCAACAGAGCTCCTTTTCAACTTTAAAGGCACGCATTATTTTTTCTGACTTTATTTATTTTAAATAAAAATTTTCCTTTTTCTACCTGATGGACAATAAAAGGACACAGTCTTGGCTCTTCGAAAAGCAGAACTGCTAAGGCACACTGTCTGGCACAGAGCAAGTGAATAAAAAACCTCCTAAAAATAAGGAGTAAGAGCTCTTCTTCTGAAGGTGGTAGGCTTTCCCTTCTTCACAAATGGGGATCTCTAGTGGCGTTGTTTGTAGGAGCTGCACCTCTCTGCTGGTTTGAATCCACCAGCAGCTCTGATGAAGAAAGATGGGCAATACAGCCTCAGAAACCCAGAGTTAGCAATGAGTTAATTCCGACCCAATGGCAATGAGTTTCTTCATGAATACTAAAGTCGAGGCATACCCTGAAGGTATTTCAGGTTTCAGATCACTGCAGTAAAATGGGTACTGTCATAAAGCAAGTCACATGAAATCCTTCGCTTCTCAATGGAGTATCAATTATGAGTCTGTTCTGACTCAAAAGCACTAAGAGTCTATGTACAAAAAGTTTTCCTGGTGGCCTGGTGGCAAGAAGCTGCGCTGCAATCTTGAAGGCACATGGTTTGAGACCACCAGCTACTCTGCAGGAGGATGGGCAATCTCTTTCCTTAGGATTAACTGCCTCTGAAAACCCACTAGAGGGTCAGCTTCGGGTTGGTTCCAATTTGATGGTATACAACAACAACAACAATAGTCTACTAAGTGCAAGGTTTTTATGAAAAAGGCTGAAACATTAAAAGAGTTACCAAAGTATGGCAGAGAGACAGAGAATGAGCTCATGCTATTTGGAAAGATGGTGCTTGCAAGATGCAGTCTGGCTAGAGGCGGGATTCCAACAAGCAAACCTTCAGTTGTCAAAAATACAGTTATTTGCAGAGCACAATACAACAAAGTATGTCTGCAGCTCAGTGCCTACTTTCTACCTGTTTCTCTTCCTTCCATGCAGCACATTGCCTCTGACCCTCACCCGAGGACAGGTGGGTAGAGGAATCCTGCTGTGTAATGGAAGAGCAAGAAGGAGATAATTCCAGGTCCATTTATTCCTGGAAGAAATGCCAGAATCCATGCCAAGCCACAGATCTATTATTCTTTTTGAGATTCATGGTTAGTGAGCTACACATTTCTTTTATCTCAAAGAAAGGGAGAGCTTAAAATATTTGACAGACATATTATGAGTGTGTAATTCCCTAAAATGAAATCTGGCTTATTTGGGGTTTAAATAAGAGCTAAGTGAGAAACCAATTCCTTTATGGCTCAAATAACCACAAAGAGCTGTAGAATGGTGCAGATAAATGACACAGCAAAGTAAATCTGTGATTTCTAATAAAGAAAAGTGAGAAGTAATATAGCCAAGGGAGTCGTTCAATCAAGGAAAAAACAAAAAGACATTTTTCTGGGGGAGAAAAGTGCTCTATATAATAGGGAAAGTAGGGAGGTCTAATAGACTTTGTATCCTCCCCAAGGATGTGATAAAAACATCACCATCTGAGTCTCAGAAAATTACAGTGGGACCAGGCAGGCATTCACAGACTCCCTGTAAAGTATATATTGGCAGGAGGATGTGTGCCAGTGGAGGAAGGAGGACGAGGAAAGAAAAGGAACTCACAGCTAGGACAATGCGGAATGGCCTCTAGAACTCTAGGTGATCCTAGTTACGGTTTTTCTTTTACTTTCTAGAAAAAACATAAACTATAATATACATAATCTATTTTTTTTCTAAGTAGAGAAAGTTCTCAGGATAAGCTGAAACCAAGTCAGATCAACACATAGAACACTGACCAACAAGACTGAGCAAGAATTTACACACACTCTTTTCATCTCTGCCAAGAAATGAGGGACAAATGATGGGTAAATCCCATCACCGCTACTTCTCCTCTGATCCTACTCATCAGAAGGATTTCTGAAACAAACAAAAGTGTCCTGATGATTAGTAACAGAATCAGCTGTATTTTAGGGCTTATTCTATGCTATGCTTTATCATAATTCTTATTTATATGGTATTATGGTAATATAGAATACCATATTATAAAGTCAAATGTGGTCTCTATCAGGATCAAAAATTTTAAAAACGGAAGCACTGAGTGAGAATGTTATTAGAACAGATCACATGCAGAATACAAGAGAAACTGTTCTTGATGACTCAGTCATACTATCATGCTGAGACACAGTAGAATGAGGTCCCTAGGAGAATCTGAAGTATACAGGATGGATTGTCCCGCTCAATAGCTATTCTTCCTAAAAACCCTTGTGTGCCTGTTCCAGAGCTTCCTGCCTCTTTCTTCCAGATTTCCAATGGCTACTTCTTTTTAAGTCCCTGCATCTGATTTTCAGGATGATGTCTGTTTTCTAACTCATTGCTTCTTGGGTTTGTGATAATCAAGGTATCAAATTCTCTAGACATGAGTCCATCCTATAGACATAAATAAATACTAAAGACAGACAGAATCAGTAGGTGTCTCATGAGAACCCAAAGAAACTCCCTCCAAAAACCTTAAGTGTTGAAAATAAATGATGTTTATTCCAGTTGCCAAGAAATGTGTTCTGCATCTATCTTGGTGTTTTGTCGCATCCCCGAGAGCTGTGATCATTGTTCAAGTTATTTATGGGCATATCCAGATATTTTGAACACTTAAACCAGTAAGGACAAGATGGCTTCTGTCTCTTTAATTTGCAACTCCACGTCGCCCCTCTGTACCATACCTGAAGCATCAGTAGTCACGGCCTCAGGCTGTGCCAGTTTAATTTCCTCCGTGGCCATGATTCTGTTAAATGTTACTGAAATGAAAAGTACAGCATGCAAATCTATGAGCACAAAGCTTATGAAATTTGAGGAAAAAAGTGTCCCACATTAATGTTATCAACTCTGTCCTCCTTCATCTACAGCAAAGGAAAGCACATTACCTTCCTCATGTTGACGCAGACAACCTGAAATAAAATGGAAGAGGTGGCAGAAACCAAATGATACCTGTAACGACACACCAAAATGATGACTGCTTTTCACAGTCTATAAAAACTGCACATTTGTTGGATTCTAGTCAAATTGCTGACCCCTGTCCAGAGGGAAAATTGATGATATTTCTCACACCTGAGAAGGGAAGGGAGCTGCAGAAGCTACGGGATCTTTCTTTTCAGTATTAACAGTGTCCATGTTTATACCGAATGAAATTTTATAATCCCCAAAATCATTTTTTATATATAAAAATATCTTTCCCAATTTTCAACCCTTCACATTTCATCTTTTTAATTTCAAAATTATCTGGAACATCCAAAGATTTGTATTCTATTATTGCAGTAGAATTCCTCATTATATTCTTATGTTAGGAGAAGAGGTTTATAATTTTGGGCATATTATCAGATGGGGCCAGTCCCTGGAGAAGGACATCATGGTTGGAAAAGTATAGGGTCAATGATAAAAAAAAGGAAGACCCTCAACTAAACGGATTGACACAGTTTCTGCTATAATGTTAAAAAGAGCAGATTGTGAGGATGGTACAAGGCAGAGCAGAGTGTCATTCTGTTGTGCACAGGGGTTCTATGAGTCAGAGGAACCCAATGTCACCTAACAATAACCTCCCCTATTGTTCCTGCACTATTTCCCAAGAAACTCAAAACACTTTCCAGATATTCACCCCCGTTTGTTGTTGTTAGCTCCCATCAAGTGGAAACTTGTGGTAACCCTATACATGGTGAGACTAGACTGCTGTGACCCTTCACATTTACACTGGCTGTTTTCCAGGTCTTTCTTCCCAGTCTATTTTACTCTAGGAGCTACCCTGAACCCTGCATCACAGCAAAATGCAGCTTCTACTATCAGATGGGCAGGGGTCATACTCCAGGTGCCAACGGCTGGAGTTTCCTACGTATTGTTGTTGTTGTTATGTGCTGTTGAGCTCTGAAACCTGCCCTGTCCTGAGCCAGTCTCACTGACTCGAACACACCTACCCTCATTACCACAGTTACTGTATCAGTCCACCTCAGTAGGTGAGAATCTTACCTCTGAACCCTCACAGCCCCTTATTCACTCCCAAAAAGGTTACATATTTTTGCTGTTATGTGCTATCAAGTCACCTGTGACTCATAGTGACCCAATAGCTCTGAACTTTGTCCTATCCTGAGCTAGTGTCTGACATACCTGTTGACTCTGACATGCCTAATCATGGAGTATTAGTGAAAAGTTAAATATAGATGTAGTTCACTGCATAGGGAGCTCTGGTGGCCTAGTGGTAAGAAATAGCACTACAATCCTGAAGGCAAGCAGTTCGAATCTACCAGATGTTCCACAGGAGAAGGATGGACAATCTCCTCCCATGCAATTTACCGCCTCTGAAAATCTGCCAGAAGGTGAGCTATCGATCAGTTTGACTCAATGGTACAAAGCAACAACAACAACACAGTTCACTGTATCTCATATTCATTGCTGCAGAGACTATTGTGACTCACAGTGACTCATCATCAAGTTTCTGAAGCTGTAAATCACAACAGGAGAGACTGTCAATCTGTTTCCCAAGGAGCCACTGTTGGGTTTGTAAATTTGAGCTACTGGGAGATTCATGGCCTTGGGTTATTTGAGTAACTCATGACCGACTACTCACCAGCACTCCTCATCAGCCACTAGGGCCATGTGTTAATAACTCCTTAGATAGGAGTTCCTGGTGGCAGAGCCCTTAGTAAGTTGTGCTGCTAATCAAAAGATTGCATCTCTGGTGTCCAGGGTCCACCAGCAGCTTATCAGGAGAAATACGGGCAGGAGCTCTGGTGGCCTAGTGGTAAGAAGTTGCATTGCTATCTCAAAGGCAGCGGTTCGAATACACCAGCTGCTCCACTGGAGGATAGGCAAACTCCTCCCATGTGATTTACTGCCTCAGAAAACCCACTGGAGGGTCAGCTATGAATCCGTTCCGACTCGACTCGACAGCACACACCAACCACTGGTCGCTCTTATTGAGGCTTACAGACTTGGAAATCTGATGAAGCATTGTGATCAGTTGAAATTAATTCCATGGCAGTGAAATCTCGGTAAGAGGTAAAAGATTTCTAATTATTTTATGCCTACCTACCTATATTATCAGGGAGCTTTTACAGATTAATGGGGAAGAGTTGTGCTGCCAACCAAAAGGCACAGGGTCCAAATTCACCAGCTGCTCTGCAGGAAAAGGATGGGCAATCTCCTCCCGTGCAATTTACGACCCCTGGAAATCTGCTGGAGCACCAGCTATGGGTCGATTCTCACTCAACATAACAGCAACCTATACTATCTTCTCTAAGTTTAAACAGATATAATTTCCCATTTAATCAAAGGCATCACCTACTTATTGAGTGTCCATGAAGCATTTAATATTAAAAACAGCAAACAGCACCAGATAAAGAAGCACAAACCAAATCCTCAGCAGTTTTCAAAGATGCAGGATAGAGAATGCCCTGAAATCAGAATATGAAAAACAGAAACTCTTTTTTCTGATCCTCAAAATACAACACAATTTCCTAGAGGTACCATTTGATTTAGTGTTTGCAAATGACTCCCCAAGCCTGCACACACAACACTGGCACACAACAAGTAGCAACTCTAATTTTGTTGAAGAATGACTCTCATAACCTAAATCTCAATACACTATTGTTTTCTTCTCATAAAGCATATGGGGTTTCTTGGGGGGGGGGAATTACACGCTGAAGTAAAAGAATAATTTGGGAATGAAATTGTCTCTAGACATACCCTCTGAAGATCTCAACAGACGATGGATTATTTTAGTTTTTCCTTTCTCACACACCCCGTCTTCTCATTAGTTTCTTATAAATAGCCTTTTCCAAATGGATCACTGCTGTGTTACACTGAAACAGACTAATTCTGCAGTCATTTTATTTGATGCTCAAAAAACATTATGGTAATGTGCTAAACTACATTCCAGGGGTGGGGACTTAAAGATTAATCAGACACTGCTTCTATTCTGTAGGAAATCAGAGTCCTTGGCCACCATGTTGCCAGCGTGGTGCAAATACAATCGTAAGCTACTCTCCCCTTTAAGGTAATATCACAAAGCCACTATGTGGAACTTTAAAAATTAAAATATCTTCCTTGGATCTAACATGAGCAACAAGCACAAGAGTCTTCCTTTAGTGTGTCATCTGAGAGGTTAGAAAAGGATCTATTAGTTCATTTGTTGGCTCTGTGAAGCACGGATGAAGCTGTGGCTTACACTTCATCAAGCTGAAATTCAAGTGCTGCCTTAGTATAGAACGTATCCAAAGGTTCAAGGAAACTGGCGTGTTAGGTCGGATCTAGCAGGTGGAACCCACAGAACCATGCATGGAGCTCCCTGAGTATAGATCCTTCACCACAATGGTGAGGAATGATTTGTGAAAGAAGCCCCAGCATCCTTGAAAACACATGTGATTACTGTTTTATGTCGTCATATGTGATCTTGGGAACTGCCCTAATTGAATAAAGACATCTAACTACAATGGAGTAACTGGATCCTGGAATAGTAGGGGCCAAGTAGCAGCCTTTAACCATCAAATACAAGGTAGGCTATTGCAACATATAACAGGGTAAAAGCAGACTTGTCTGACTCTGACTGATTAATGACATTGACTACCTGATCATGAAGTGAAAGAGATGGCAAGTCTCCTAAATATTTTCTTGATCTGTACAAGTGGGAATTTTTTTTTTCTTTTCTTTTTTAGGTCAAGTGAATGGCACTCTAACTTGAGTCAACAGAAAAGAGAGTCAGGCCCCTCAGTCAAGTCCAAGACATGAGTCCATTTACAGATCCACTGTCCTTGAATGAAAGAAGGTTGACTCTCCTGAAGGAAAACAGTCCACAACATAACCAAAAATCTATACTGTTATTCTTCCTTCCAGAGAGTGACTATTAATTAGATAAAATGAAATAATCAGATGTTTGAAGAATTACTGGTCATTGGCTCTGAATTGACATGAATTCCAGGAGACCCATCCGTCAGCATAAGGGTCTATGGAGAGCCAAGTATTTTTTAAATCTTAGCTCATGTGTCTAACAGAGGGTGCTGTAGGTCCCTACCCCATCTTACAGCTGCTTCCTCAGTTTTAGAATATATAATTGGGTTAGACATAGTCACCAAGTGGTTGGATTCCTGGCATGTGGGAAGCATTATTGTAGGAAGCATCAAGTATAAGCCATGAGAAATGCTCCTTCCTATAAAAATAGCCAATCAAAAGCAATACCACATTCCTGGAGGAAATGCAGAGAGGAGCCACCATGAAGGACACCACATCCACACTCAATGTGCCAATCTGATGTATTTAAAACACAGACAGATGTTAGAAAATGACAGTGGAGTCTAGCAAACTTGAGCAAGGGGTTGCTTCAATTGCAGCTGCTATTTCATTGCTTCAGCAAATTAATACATCTCCTGCAAACTGGTGTGTAGCCGCTGATCTGGCTACTGCCACTTTCTCAATTTCAGTTTCACAATGTTTCCACCAGATACAGCTGGCCTTTAGCTGTCTATCCAACCTCAGCAGCACATCAAGTCTCCAGTAAGACATCACACTGGCCATGACATGATTCTGACTGGACTTACTTAAAAAGAAGTATCATGGACTCTAGACTTATTGGTAAAAGCATTTGTATACTAGAATGTAGGAGATTAATCTGACAAAATTCAGGTGTTACTGAAATTTCTAAATGTCCAGTGATATGGGGCATGTTGTGATATTCCTTTTTTTAAATTTTTTTACAACATTCTTTCCATTTAATCTCCCCCCATTTATTCACTATTGCACATTTTCCTCCCTGCCAGTCCCTCCCCCCAGTTAATTTTTCTCTTTGAAGAAAAAAAAAATCTTTCACTGTTATACAAATACAATCTCCCGTCCACAGTCTACTTTAATATGCATTTCTTTTTCTATAATCTTGTCATGAAAATAAGACCTAATCCTATCTTCCTTTTAAACAGTTCTCTCCTTCATCTGTTTCAATGCAGTATACATTATTTGTCCCCTCTTTTCTCACATTCCCCCCCAACCCTGATGTCAGTCCCACTTTAAAACAGTGGCACTATGCAGTATTTGTCCTTTTGTAACTGAGATACTTCACTCAGCATAATGTCTTCCAGGGTCACCCATTTAATGTAATATTTCATAAGTTCTTTGTTTTTCAGTGCAGCATAGTCTTCCATTGTGTGAATATACCACAGCTTCTCTATTCATTCGTTTGTTGATGGGCACTTAGGTTGTTTCCAGCTCCTTGCTACTGTGAACAAAGCCACAATAAACATGGTTGTGCATATGTCTGCTTGGATGTCAGTTACAGTCTCTTTGGGGTATATTCCCAGTAGTGGAATTGCTGGGTCAAATGGTATTTCTATTTCCAACTTTTTGAGAAAGTGCCATACTGCTTTCCATAGTGCTTGCACCATTTTACACTAGTAATATTCCTTCTCAAATGAAAAAGAAGTTGACCTGGTCCCTCTTACAACTCAAAAGAAAGATGTGTTAGCTGAGTGGCAAGAACTTGTAGTGTTGAGGCCATGTTTTCCAGGAGGCTGATGTACTCTAAATCAACATCTACTGCATGGTGCTGCTCCTCCCAAAACCAGGATCCACGTATCCATGAGTCAAGGAGTGGAAATACGAGTGGCACCGCTCATTATTACCTCAAGTTACCCACTCTTGAAATATTTCTTTCTGTTCCCAGAAACCATGCTTAATGGGTCTAGAGATCTTGGTTCTAAAGGTAAGAATGCTCCCACCAGGACACATAACACTATTGAGATGGAAGTTAAGAACGGCATGTGGTCATTCTGGGCTCTGTGTGTCTTTGAAAAAACAGGTAAAGAAAGGAGTTAGCATGTTAGATGGGACAAATGATCTTGATTACCACGGGGACATTGAGCTTTTATTACATCTGCCATGACAGTAAAGAGTGTGCCTAGTATACAGGTGATCCCTTAGCCTGTCCCTTGATTAAAGTCAATAGGAAACTCAAACAATTAAATTATGTCACTACTAAGGGTCAAGACCATTAAGGAATAAAAGTTCTGGTCACCCTACCAGGCAAAGCAGCCTGATTCTATTGGTAAAGAGCTGAGGCACTCTCTAAAGGTAAAGGGCATATGGAATAGGGTGACAGAAGAAAGTAGCGCTGAATACCAGCTATGGCCTCCGCAACTAGTTACAGCAACAAGAGTTGTAATTGTTATGAGGGTTTCATCTTTGTTTTGTTATAGTGTATGCATACATATAAAATCTCTTTGTTTTCTTCACTCTTCTTATAAAATGTAAATAAGCATAGTACATTTTGGCTGTATGTTACAAGTTAGTTATATGTTGTTGTATCATGCTAGGTAGAAACAGTTGTCTTACACATAGATACTAGGTTACATGTTATATGATGTTAGGTAGAAACAATTGTCTATACATAGATATTATGTATGGTTTCAAGAGACATGCACACAGAAAAACCAGAGAAGGCAGGGTGTGTCCTTTAGTACCTGAGGTTCTTGTGCCAGAGGTATGTTGCGACTGACAGATTAGTTTCCTAGATTAATTGAGAGGCTGTTTCTTGACTAAATGACAAAGCCAGGACCAGAACCCTTGAGTCAGAGTCAGAAGAGATATGCGCAGATGCCAAGTTAACAAGGGGTGTCTATTACAGTTCACGTTAAGTGTCAATCTGGCAAAGCTGTGGCTCTTAGTGGTTTGGCAGATATTTAATAGCCTCCATTCTGCAATTTGCTCTAAGCAGTCAATTGGTTACAAGGGAAGTGTCCTGGAGGGTGAGGCCTCCAATCAATATACACAGATAACAAACCTCACTCTGGATCCTGCACTCACCTTGTCATCCTGTGACCTCTGATTCTCAGAATGTGAGCCAGAACCCATTTGGCTGGCCTGCAGATTTGGGGATTTGCCAACTGTTTTTACTTTATCTCACCTCTGAAACCATATGAGTCAAATGAAGCCTCAAGCCTGACACATGATCCATAGATTTGAGACTTGCCAGCCTCCACAGTGGTATGAGCCATTTTCCTGAAATAAATCTCTCTGTATGTATTTATTTATTTATATATATGTTTCACTGAGTTTGCTCCTTTCTAGGGCCTAGCCTGAGACAGCTGGTTATATATTCCAGAGGTCAGGTTGGTAGAATAATGTTATCTCAAACAGGTCCAAGTCTTAATTCTAAGAAGGTATGAATCTGTGACTTTACATCACAAAAAAAATAAAGAAATTTTATAGATGTAATCAAGTGAGATGGAAAGACTATCCTAACTATCTCGATGGGTTGAATATAATCCCAAATGTCCTTAGAAAAGGGTGACAGGAGAGTGAAAGTCATAGAAGGTAATATTATATGAATAACAAGAGTAAGACAGAGACATGACAGACAGAGGGGCAGATTTGAAGATGTTACACTGCTGTGATTTCAACTGCTTCCTAAGCATCTGAAAGGTGAACAATGAATAAGGAACAATGAAGAATAGTCATTGCTTTTACATTGTGGTGCTGGAAAAGAGTACTGAACATTCCATGGACTGCCAAAAGAACAAATAAACCTGTATTGGAAGAAATGCACCCAGAACGCTCCTTAGAGGCAAGAATAGTGAAACTTCAAGTCACATATTTCTGGCATGTTGTCAGGAGAGGCAAGGCCTTGGGAAACGATATCATGCTGAGTAAAGTGGAGGGTCAGAGAAAGAAAGGAAGACTCCCAACAAGATGGGCTGACACACTGACTGCAGCAATGGTCTGAAGCAGGATTGAGTCTGGGAGAATAGGGTAGAAGGGGAAAGGCCAGATGTGCTGTCACAGTACTGCTGAGTCGTAGTTGCACGACAGCACCCAAGAACACACTGCTTTGATGACGGAGCAAGGGTCACATCCAAGGAGTACAGGTGGATTCCTCCACAAGAAGGAAAAGGTAAGAAACGAATTCTCCCCACCAGTGGCCAGGAGGAATGCAGGCCTGCTCACCCACGTCAGACTTGGAACGTTGAGATCCGTAAGGGAATACATTTGTATTGTTTTATGAGACTTAGTTTGAGGTCATTTATTTTAGCAGTAATAGGAAGTTAATACATGTCACAAGCAAAAAAGAAAGTTCCTGTGGTCAAATAACTCTGGGAAATCTAATTAACTCTACTTCCTTCTCAATGTCTCATTATGGGAAAGCCCACAAGAAAGAACCCTGCTTAACTTTGTGCAAATTACAATTTCCCAAAAGTACTCAACCACACATGTCTTCTTAGGGAAGACAAGTTCAAGTTCACTTTCTTTGAAAACATTATTCCATGGAATGTACTTTGGGAAACACAAGAGTTACAGATTGAAATCCATCCACACTGAAGCAACTCCCTGGATTTTTACAGCTCACCCATATGGCTTATCATTGTGATTGGTGGTGGGTTGAAGGAGAAACAGAGGTACAAAGACAATAAAAGAAGATATTTTTTTAACCTCAAGAATCCTATTACTTAGTAGAAGGTGATAACGGCATACTTAGCAAAAATCATAAACCAGATAGAAAACAGTAAGTTCAAAGCGAGTGAAAATTTGTAATAATAAAAAAGGATCATTTTGGCATTTGCATTTGACCTTTAAGGATAATTAGAATACTGCCTGATGCCTTTGAACTGTAGTGATGGTGAGAAGTCTGAGTGAACTGTGGACTGCCAAAAGATCAGGCCAATTGGTCTTGGAAGAGGTGCAAGTGGTATGATTGCTGGAGGCAAGTATAGTGAAATTTCACCTCACATGCTTTGGGCAAGGTGTCAAGAGACGACAGTCCTTGGACAGGCACATTATGCGTGGAAATGTGGAAGGCTAGCAAAGGGGAAGCAGGGCCTCAACGAGACCAACTGGCACAGTGACTGTAACTATGGGCTTGAGGGGACTGCACAGCCCAGGCCACAGTTAAGATCTGTTGTCACAGGGTCACTATGTGTCATGATAAACTCCACACACCTAACAAGAAGGTACTGACGGAGTCCCTGCTGTTGTTGGTGCCTCTAAGATGGAACTAACTCAGAGCTGACCCTCCAGTGGGTTTTCAGAGGCAGTAAATCCCATAGAGGGGGATTGCTCATCCTTGGCTGATAAGTGGAAAGTTAGAGATTCCACTCAGGGGTAGGTAAGAAGGGAAATGACCTGATTATCTACTAAAAAAAAAAGTACTAGTTGAAAACTCTGCAGAATGTCTTTCTACTCTAGTACATAGAGGAACATATTGGGTTAGAATCCACTCTATGACAGTGGTGGAGGACATCAACAGGCCTGGTGGTTATGGTAGAGGACACAGACAGGACTAGGTAGTGAGAAGAGAGAGCGGTCTCTCTGTAACACTCTGTAATACTCTGTAACATTGTTACTATAACCTCTGAAGAGACAGAAGTTACTTGAATAGTAACACTGTTGTTAGGTGACCTTGAGTCAACTTCACCTCACAGCAACCCTACAAACAAGAGATCAGAACCCTGTCCTATCCTAAACCATCAGCATCATCTCCACTATACTGTGTTACAGTCAATTTGATTAGAGTGAGCAAAGCAATCTACGTAAACACTACCCAGATAAAGAACTGATTTGTTACTTAGATGGAGACAGTGAGGCAAGCTTTTGTAAATCAGAGCCTCTAAGTAAGAGTTCTGAACTGGAGTGCCACTTCTAGAAGTTCTTGCACCAACACTGATCATGAGTAACACCACTTGGCCAGCTGAATGGAAGAGATCTATGTATTTGTTGCCATTCTAAAGAAAGGTGATCCCACAGAGTGTGGAAATTATCGAACAATATCATTAATATCACAGCAAGCAAGATTCTGCTGAAGATTATCCAAAAACCACTGGAACAGCACATCAACAGAGAACTGTCAGAAGTGCAGGCTGGGTTTAGAAGGGGTCATGCTACTAGGGATATTGTAGCTAATGTTAGATGGATCTTGGCTGAAAGCAGGGAGTACCAGAGGAATGTCTATCTGTGTCTCATTGATTATGCAAAGGCGTCTGACTGTGCAGATCACAACAAACTGTGACTGACTCTGAGAAGAATGGGAATCCCAGAACACTTGATCATGCTAATGCGAAACCTATACTTGGACCAGGAGGCAGTCATCAGAACAGAGCAAGGAAACACTGCATGGTTCAAAATGGGGAAGGGTGTACTCCAGGAATGGGTCCTTTCTCAATATCTTTTCAGTCTGTATGCAGAACAGTTTATCCAGGAGGCTGGGCTGTATGAGGAGAAATGTGGCATCAGGATTGGAGGAAGATTCATCAACAATCTACATTATGTAGATGACACAATTCTGCTTGCTGAAACTGAGGAGGACCTGAAGCATCTGCTGCAGAGTGTCAAGGACTGCAGCCTTCAATATGGAATTGAGGCTCAATATCAAGAAGAAAAAGATTCTCACCACTGGGCCAACTGGCAGCTCATGATAAATGGTGAAGAGATTGAGATTGTTCACAGCTTTAGTTTGCTTGGCTCCACAGTCAACATTCTTGTCACCAGTAGCCAGGAAATTAAAAGACATATTGCGATGGGAAAGTCTGCTGTTAGGGACCGCTCCAAAGTACTGAAGAGCAATGGTTTTACTCTGGAGACTAAGGTGTGCCTGATACAGACCATGGTCTTTGCAATCACTTGCAATGTGTCAGAGAGCTGCACAATGACTAGAGATGATAGAAGGAGAATTGATGCTTTTGAGCTGTGGTGTTGGAGAAGAGTACTGAATATATCATGGACTGCTAAGAAAACAAACAGGTTCGTCCCAGAGAGGGTTAAACCAGGCTGCTCCTTGGAGGCAAGGATTCTGAAACTTCTGACATATTTTGGACAGGTTGCAAGAAAGGACCAGTCCTTGGAGAGGGACATTATGCTTGGGAGGGAGGAGGGACAGCACAGGAGAGGAAGACCCTCTATAAGGTGGACTGATTCAGTGACTGGGGTAATCGGGGTGTATATGTGTATACATACATATACATATATACACATACACACATACATATATATGCTTTGAAAATGTATACTAGTATGAAAAAGTATAGGCAACATCATGATGGAGAAAAGATTGAACCTTTCAACAACTTCATCTTACTTGGATCCACAATTAACACCTTTGGTACCAGCAGTGAGGAAATCAGGAGACATAATGCACTGGGAAAGTCTTCAGTCAGGGACCTCTCCAAATTATTAAGAAGCAATGATATCAGTTTGAGGACTAAGGTGCATCTGATTCAGGCTGATCTTTCCAATCACTTGTTATGCATCTGAGAGCTGGACAGTGAATAAGGATGACAGAAGAATTGATGCCTTTGAGCTGTGGTGTTGGAAAAGAGCACTGAACAGTCCATGGATGGCCAAGAGAACAAACAAATATGCATTAAAGAGGGTGCAGCCAGAGTGTTCTTTGGAGGCAAAGATGATGAGGTTTCACTTCACATACTTTGGGCATGGAGAAGGACATGATGCTCAGAAAGGTAGAGGGTCAGCTAAGGAGAGGAAGCCCTTTGACCAGGTGGATTGACACACTGACTGCTGCAATAGGCTCTATTGTATCAGAAAGTGTGAGGATGGCACAGGACAGGATGTGATTCAGATCTGTTTTTCATAGGGACACTATGGGTTGTACTCAACTCAAAGGCACTTAACAACAAGTATGAAAAACAGAATTACTGTTGCTGTTGGGTGCCATCGACTCTACCACTCGAAGCAACCCTATGAATGACAGTTCTGAACCTTGGCCTGTCGTGTGCCGTCCTCACAATCTCTGACACACCGTTGCAGTCACTATTGTCAGTCCATCTTGTTGAGAGTCATCCTTTCTTTCTCTAACCCTCCAACTTTCCCCACATGATGTCTTTCTCTAAGGACTGAAACATGTCCACAGCATGTAAGATGAGGTTCCACTGTTCTCGCCTTTAAGGAGCACCTTGGTTGCACTTCTTCTGAGAAAGAACTCTCTGTTCTGTTGGCAATCCATGGGATGTTCAGTACCCTTCTCCAAAATTACAATTCAAAAGTATCAAAACTTAGTATAAAAACTGAACTCTGTCTTAAATGCTCTTATGGGAGTTATTTTTCTGCATGTGATGGATTTTCTGAGCTTCTGAATACATATGTTCAGTAAAACTTACACTCAAACTCAAAACTCAAACTCACTGCTGTCCAGTCAGTTCTCAAGTCAGAGCTCTCCTCCACTGGGATTCTGAGCCTGCGAAGAGCACAGTAGATTACCCATTTTCCTTCCATGAAGCTGCTAGTGGGTTCAAACTCTAGAGATGTGTGCCCTGTATATGTATTTTCCTCATTTTGCTAAATCTTTCCCTTTGTAGGTAGAGACCCCTTCATGATCCCTTATATCTCTGAACTTCAGTTCAAAAGTCTGAGGGGAGCTCTGGTGGCCTAGTGGCAAGAAGCTGCACTGCAATCCTGGAGATACGTGGTTCAAGTCCACCAGATGCTCTGCCGGAGGAGGGGCCATCTCCTCATATACCAGTCAGATCCGATTTGACGGTATACACACACACACACACACACACACACACACACACAAAATAATAAAATTTAAAAAAAGTCTGTTATTGTTCAATGTATGAGAATGATAATGTAATACAGTGTGAATGAAGGAATGCGTGAAACACAGTGTATATAAATGAAACACAATGCATATGGTTTTTATATGCAAACCTATATCATTTCTTTTTTTAATTTGCTGTTGTTAAGTACTGTGGAGTCAGAATCTACTCCAATGGGCTTTCAGAAGCAGTAAATCATACAGGAGGAGACTGTCCCTCTTTCTCGCACAGGACGACTGGTGGACTCAAACTGTATACCTTTGGGTTGGCAGCGCAGCTCCTTACTACCTAATGGTCCTCTACCGCAATTCTACATGCATGGGTTTCCCTAAATGACTTTGTTTAGCAGTAAATGGTAGCAGAGCACCATTTCCATGCTGACTTCAGCTTCCTGGTTGGTGTGAGTCCGAGTTTCCTTGGAAGCAGAATTGACCTTACTACTTGTTCTCTGTAAGTCTAGACTCCAGAACCGAGCCTTCTCTGTGGGAGGCGTTCAGCATGTGTGTTGAAATGGTGTAAGTGAAGTGTTGCTGGCTCCTCCAGAGCCAACGTAAATAAAAATTTATTTCTAAAAGGAAATTAAAAAATAAGTGGCTCGGTTGTCTTTCCATTTTCAAAATAAAGGTCTTATTCAGTATTTGTCCTTATGAGACAAGATGTGTATAAATGTCTAAAAGGGGAAAGCAGAAAGGTGTGGAAAAACAGGAAGGGGAAATGACTAGGATAGCAGAGGTTAGTTGGCAGATAGGGGGGTGAAGGAATAGGAAAGAGTCAATGGGGACTTGAAAAGATATGGTGATAATACGTATAGATCAATAGTTAATGATATACATTAACTATATGTTGTTGTTGTTGACTGCTCTTGAGTTGAGCATGACTTGTAACGACCCTATTAACAAAAAGGCTTGAAACTATCGACATTTATCAAAGTTCATAATACATTATTATATAACTAATTAAATAAAATACAACATATATGAATGATTGTATAAAACACAATCTACATGAATAAAACACAATGCATATGAATGACTGTATGCACACCACTCAAGATATCTTTTTTTAAAGTGGCTTTTTTTTATGTTATTCTTGTTGTTAACGTATGTCAAGTTAACTACACTTGATAGTGACCCCACGACCCTAGCTCTAGTTACCTAGTGGTAAGTGGTAAGGAGCTACGCTTCCAATCCTAAAAGTGTGCAGTTCAAATTGGGCAATCTCCTCCTGCGGGGAGGGCCTCTGAAAACCCAGCGGAGGGTCAATTATGACTCGGTTCTAACTTGAAGGTACACAACAACTGTGATCCTATCATTGAAACAGCGCTCTATATTTTGCTGTTGCCACCATCTCCATGCTCAAGGCCACTGTTACCATCCCTGTGTCAATCCATCTTGTTGAGGGTCTTCCTCTCTTTGTCACTGTATTTCCCAACCTGCCGTCTTTTTCCGAGGACTGGCTCCTCCTGAGAGCATGCCCTAAACATGTGAGAGCAGCTTTCACCATCCTTGTCTCTAAGGAATCCCTTCGGTTACACTTTCTCCAAGACAGACTCCCTCCCCCCTTTTTGGTGCTAAGAAATTCAATATAGGCTTCTGGTTTTGTTATTTTAGTTGTTTGTTGTGTCAAGCATGAAGTGGTGTCTGAAGCAGCCATACACTTTCTACCCGCCATTTCCTGGAAGAGAAATTGACACCGGCCCTAGGCTTGAACCAAGGTTACTGGGGAAATTACCTTAAAAGAGCGGAGGGCAAGATTAGTAGTTTAAAGAGCCTTTCCCAGGAAACATATTCAGGTGTGAGACTGTGTGCTCCATGCTCGTCTGGTAAACACCTCTTCCCGTTTCAAATCTGACTCCGATGGCAGCTCTGGGCCATCTTCTGTGGCTTTCTTCTCCGGTTGTTTATTTGGCCCTCTCTGTTCTCAGCTCTCTATGAAGAATTCTCTCAACTATCACTAATCACCTTTTATCAGGTTATCTGTTCATACATCTGAGTTCAAGTCAAAAGTTCTGTTCACATTACATTGCCCTAGGCCTTTTGTTCGATTCAGCAATCAAAGGCAGACTCGGGCCCTTAGCAGCTGCCTCAACTATGGGAGAATGGTTTCTGAGGTGTCCTCAGTCGGTTCTGATTCACAGCAACCTCATGTGGCGGAGAACTGCCCCAGGAATGTTTGGTTTTAATCATTACGAAAGCAGATTGCCAAATCTTTATCCCAAGACGTCACTTGGTGGGTTCAAACTACCAACCCTCTGGTGAATGGCTCAGCGTATCCCTCTCCCCCCCACTGCACCACCAGGGCTCCTAATGCAATACTCAGTTGGCCACACTGCAGAGGCCTGTGTGTTGCTGTGATGCTGGAAGCTATGCCACGGGCATTTCAAGTACCAGCAGGGTCACGTGTGGTGGACAGGTTTCAGCAGAGCTTACAGATGGAGAAAGACTAAGCTGCAGGACTGGCTGTTCACTTCTAATATAATGGGCCCTTGAAAACCCTCTAGACAACACTAGAACATTGCCTGGTATACAGCCAGAAGGCCAGTCCCTAGACTGTGAGGATGGCTCAGGCTCAGGCATGTCTCAATCTGTTGTTCATGCTGTTGTTGTTGAGTACTGTACAGTCAAAACTGACTCGTAGCTGATCCCCCGGCAGGTTCTTAGAGGCAGTTAATTGCACGGGAGGAGACTGCACATCCTTCTCCCATGGAGCAGTCTTTCAAAGCATGTGCCTTCGGGATTGCAATGCAGCTTCTTTCCACTAGGCTACCAGAGCTTCTCTGCTGTTCATAGGGTCAATATGAATTATTGTCCACTCCACAGCACCTAACAACAATAGCAGAAATCCATAATGCAGCAAGAGATGCCAAGAAGGAGGGAGTGACCATAAACTCCAGGATAGCAGAGTGTAAGTTCAGATCAGTGGATGCCAGTTGGAGGACTAAGATGCACTTGATTCACACTATTGTCTTTTCAATCACTTGCTACGCATCTGAGAGCTGAACAATGAAAAAGAATGACAGAAGAAGAAGAACTGATGCCTTGGAGCTCTGGTGTTGAAGAAGAGTACCGAATATCCCATGGACTGCCAAAAGAACAAACATAGATCCAGGAGAAGGTGCAGCCAGGGTGCTCCCTGGAGGCAAAAACAACAAAGCGTGGTCTCACACACTTTGGGCATGTTGCTAGGAGAGGCTATTCCTTGAGATGGACATGCTTGGGAAGGTGGAGGGTTGACTGTGAGGAAGACTCAGGACAGGACAGGGTTCAGATCTGCTGTTCATAGTGTTCCTAGGAGTCATACTCAACTCTGCACACAACAACAACAATCCACAGCACAGAGACCAGCGGATAACAGGTTTGATAGATGTTAACACAGCAATGAGATGGAAGAAGATCAGGAAAGAGGACCATGTGGGAAGAAAGAATCATCAACATAAATTGTACCCCTTTCTATCATTTTGCTGGTTTATGAGGCAACGATTTACTCCAGAGATGGCATTTCCAGGCTCCAGTTTGTTCTTTTGGAATAAATAGTTGACTGATTCAGTCCTACTAAGAAGTTGATCCTGACTCAGGTGAATCTCTGTCAGGTTTCTGAGACTGGAGGTCATAACAGAGGCAGACGTCCTCATCTTTCTCCTGCAGACTGACTGGGCGATTCAAACCACCCATGCTTCAGTTATCAGACCAACACAACCCCTACACCACCAGCCGCCACACGGGATGCAGAATATAATAATCACCATTTAAGTGGGGAGGGCTCAGAATGTATCCTGTAACTGTGGGCTTTAGGTACACATCAGTTAATGATAGCCTGAAGGAGCCTGTATTTGATGAACCCCCATGCTTTGTACCTCTACTAAATGTCATCCCTGGGCAACGGACCAGGCTGCTCCTTCACAACCAGGAAAGGATTTACCAGAATTTCTGTCCCCTCAGAACCCTGTCTGCCATTCCGTTCCTAATTTCCCCACCAGCTGCTTCTGCGCACCTCCTCTTGGGTTACTTCTGGCAGATGGAGAGTGGAGTCCTGTTTCAAGCCTCTTCTGTCTGCTTCTCAACATGCTCCCTGAAGGCCGCCTCTATTTCACCCTGAAACTAGGGAGGAAGGAGGAAGACCTGCTTGTCCAAGATGACAGCATAAAGTATGCTTCAAATTTTCATTTTCAATGGCTGGTGTCATTTTAACTCCCTGGGGAGAGACTATGCTCTGTTGCTTTGGCTAGAAATATAATCTCTAGCTCTCCCAGTGCCAAACTATCACTTACAGGTTCATGTGGGCGATGGGATAAACTGGAGTTCAGACCACTAGACAGGAGCATAAACTGCGGAGAGAGGCAGGGTGCTGGAGGGGACTAGGTCTCTCTCTTGAGCAGAGAGAAACAAGACAAAGTTGTATTTTCAAGATCCTTGAAATAATTCAGAAACTAGGCAGGCACGTATTTCTGAAAAGATTTTCATCTTGGACGCTCTAATTACAGAACTGTTAACTGGCACAGCAGTAACACTCAGAGGTCTAGTGGCATAGTCTATGTTGTTGTTAGGTGCCGCTGAGTTGAGCACAACTCATAACAAAAGATCTGAACTCCACCATATGCTGCACCATTCTTACTATTCCAGTCATACTCAGCCCACTGCAGCAGTCACTGTGTCAGTCCATTTGGGTGAGGATCTTCATCTAACCTCTCTACCTTTCCAAGCAGGCTTTCCCTCTCCAAGGAATAGTCTCTCCTAGAAACATGCCCAAAGTAGGTGAGCCAAACTTTGTCATCCTGGCACCCATGGAACATTCTGGCTGCACTTTCTTTAAGTCATACATGTTTGTTCTTTTAGCAGTCCATTCAGTACTCTTCTCCAACAGTACAACTTAAAGCTACCAATTCTTCTTCTGTCATACTTATCCATTGTCAACTCTCAGACGCACAGTAAGTGACTAAAAAGATCATAATCTGAATCAGATGCACCTTAGTCCCTAGATTGACACTGTTGCTCCTCGGTAACTTGGAGAGGTCCCTGACCGCACATTTTTTCAATGTAATACATTTTATGATCGCCTGACTGCTGGTAGCAAGCGTGTTGACTGTGGATCCAAGTAAGATGAAGTCATTGACAGTTATCTTCTTTTCTTCATCTATCGTGATGTTTCCTGTCAATGTAGTGGTGAGAATTTCTGTTTCCTTGATGTTGAGATGTAATCTAGATTGAATCATAATAATAGTAATATATTTAAATACTAATTCATATCAAAGGCTATAGCCTTTGATCTTATGCAGCAAGCATTCAAGATCTCTTCACTTTCAGCAAGAAGGCTGTATCATCTGTGTCACGCAGGTTGTCAAAGAGTCTTTCTCCCATCCTGATGCCACATTTTTTTCTTATACTCTCTTGCTTCTCAAATGATTTGCCATCATCTATAGGGCACTGAATTCCTACTCAAAGGCCATACCTCTTTGGAGGTTAGAATCCACCAGCAGCTCCACAGGAGGAAGAGTCATCCCCTCCAGGGTGATTTAGAGCCTTGGAAAGCCAACAGAGAAAGGCCAGCTATGATTATGTGCTGCTGAGTCGACCGAGACTCATATCGACCGTATATACAACAGCCCCACACCCTGCTATATCCTGTGCCAATCTCACTTTCTCCGGCACAACTACCCCCTTTACCCCAGTGAATGAATCAATCCTTCTCATCGAGGGTCTTTTCTCCTGCACTGTCCCTCCACCCTCCCAAGCATGACGTCCCTCCAAGGACTGGTCCCTCCTTGCAACATGTCCAAAGTATGTCAGGCGAAGTTTCAGAATCCATGGCTCCAAGAAGCAGCCAAGTTTCACCCTCTCTAGGGCGAACCTGTTTGTTCTCTTTTCAGTACATAATATACTCAAAACTCCAGAACCATAGCTCAAAGGCATCAATTCCCTTTCTATCATCCCTAGTTATTGTCCAGGTCTCTGATGCATAACAAGTAATTACAAAGACCATGGCCTGTATCAAGTGCACCTTAGTCTCCAGATTGACATTGTTGCTCTTCATAGGAACTTAAGAATAAACTAATCATGGAGGGACTGGAAGGCATATTTATGAAATATGCCTTACAGACTGATTAGTAAAGGATTTATCCAAATTGTTGTTTAATTGGAACTGACTCCGTGCTGATCCTCCACTGGGTTTCCGAGGCTGACAACTGCATCCGTGGAAACTGCCTGCCCATCCTTCTCCTACAGAGCAACTGACGGACCTGAAACACCAGAAAGCTGCAGCCTTTGCTTTAATAGGAAACTGCCTACAGACTATACCATCAGAACTCCCTGAGCCACCAGAGCTCCTAAGAGGACTGTTGCTGTTAAGGGCTATCAAGTCAGATGCTCCTTTGATTTTTCAGATGCTGTTTTTTAGCATGGGAAGAGACATTCCATCTTTCTTCGACAGAGCAGCTGGTGGATTCAAACCACTTGCCTTTGGCTTGGTAATGCAAATAGAGATTTAAATAAACAAGTCACCAGAGGTGCTTGTTAAAAAGCAAAGCTCCCTGGCTCCAGCTCCAGGGATTTTTCAGCTCTATGATGAGCACAGCCATGTGCATTTTTCCTGAGCTCCTCTGGTTATTCCAACACAGTTGAGTAGGAGACATCCAATTACATGAATGGAGAAGTTCTTTCCACTGTACAGTTCTGTGGTATTATGCTTTGATTACACAAAATAACTATTTTGGGGAACTCCCCATTTTCTTACACTGGTGGGAGTACAGACTGGTACCACTTTCATGATAAGGGATTTGACAACATGTTTCAAAATTGAAAGTTTGCCCATGCTTACCTTCAGAACTTGATCCCACAGAGCCCGTTTGAGCTAACGCAACTGAACTTATATGACTTAAATATACAATGCAATTTACTGTAACAGTGGTTCCCAAAGCTGGCTCCAAGGTGTTGTGGTGAATCCACATGGGAATTGTAGGACATTTTCATTTTCAAGGAAACAGCAATATTAACATCTATCTGACATGGAAAGAAATACTATCATGAGCTAGATCACAGCTCCAGAATTAGATCATTGGTGTGTTGGTGACTGTTCTGATGAAAAAGAAATACTCTGAGAAAATAAAAGCACAGCATGAAAAGAGGGTGGAAGTGGCCAACCTAATTCCAAGAACTGAGACACTATCAATGCCTAGCAGGAGTACCCATGCCATCAGGAAGTAATATTAATTATTCAAGAAATAAAAATACACTTTTCTTATCATTTAACTGTACTATTGTGGTGTTTTGTTTTGTTTTAATAGTCTCTATGTAACACTGGACTAAAGGCACGAAGCTTAAGGTTGAGGTGGCAGCAAGCACATTTTAAAAGCCATACTGGGGGGAGCTCTGGTGGCCTAGTGGTAAGGAGTTGCAACTACAATCCCAGAGGCACACGGTTCGAATCCACCAGATGCTCTGCCGGGAAAAGGAGGGACAATCTCTTCCTGTACCAGTCAGGTACACACACACACACACACAAGCCATACTGACTGTATTCTGGTACACACCTGGATTATAACCGTTTGACCTCTCATTATGGGAGTATGGTCTGTGAGCTGTCGTATTAGATTTTGGATCCAGCAAAGCAGAAAAAGGTGTGACCTCATGGGAATTGGTTTTGTGTTATTGATGCTGTTGACAGGGACAGTTCCCCTTTGTGAAGTTGATAGATGACAGATATAGCCATCCCCACATGGCCCTTGTTCCTTTTACATAAACAAAGGTTTCACATCTTAAAAAAGTGCCCAGGAAGGGAAATCAACAATAGGTTGTCAGACTACAAAGTCAACTCATATAAATTTCAAGCTAAACATTAATTTCTTATCTCCTGATAAGTAATAGTATATTATTTAAAGTTATATGTCTAAAAGAAGATATGCAAATATTTTCTTATATGGGAGTTAACAGATTGTAGTCCAGGTCAATTTTAGTTGAAATTCTTGAAATATAAAATATTGAACCAACTCTACTTTTAAAGCCTTGAAATAGAAACATCCATCTGGCTAGGAGAAGGGAGAGTGATTAAGACAACAAACTTATTAACATAAGTTAAAGCCTAAATCTTTGTATTCCTTGGGATGAAATCAAGACTTTCACAGTTGCAATCTGCCTCATTATTTAAAAATGCAAGTTCAACTACTTTTTAAAAAAGCAACTGTTGAACATGTCTTACTGAGTAGGGACACCATTGAAAATTACGGGGAAGCTAAGGAAGCAGTAAAATAATACAGTTTAAGAACCTCTGCCCTGTAACATTGTCTGCAACAGGAAAAGATTAAAACAAATATTTAACAATAAGATTCTGAGTAAATAAATCATGTGTCCACCCAAAAGAATATTAATATTATGTAACCATTAAGAACAAAGCAGCTCTTTATGTAGTAAAAGGTCATCCCTATAAGATATAATGCTACTGGGAGAAAAGTGTACAGCAGTGTGTATAATATTCATCTACTTGTGTTATTGAAAAGGGGGGTAATACATATATATGGGAAACTGATAACAATGGTTATCTCCTGATGGGAGATCTGGGTAGCAAAGAAAGATGGGAAGAAAACTTAGATTTCATGTTGTTGTTGTT
>NW_006399970.1:217360-218042 GCF_000299155.1 Elephantulus edwardii
CAATTATCCCAGTCACTGAATCAATCCACCTCATAGAGGGCCTTCCTCTCCTGTGCTGTACACTTACATTTTGGGGGGGGGGACAATGTGCATATATTAAAAAGCAAAAAAGAAAACACACCAACCTCAAACAGCTCACTGTCAGTACTCATGGTAACCTTATAACAATCCTACAGGACAGAGTACAACTACCCCATAGGGTTTCCAAAGTTGTACTGTTCACGAGAGCAGATTGCCACACCCTTCCCCTTGGAGCAGCATATGCGTTCAAACCCCTGACCTTTCAGTTAGCAGGTAAATGCTTTAGTAACTGTGAGAGGGCTCTTGTACATGTATTATCAGTTCAAACAAATAGAAGTAAAACAAAACAGAAAGAGAATTCGAGGGCGTGTTTCACTTCCTTCACTGAAGAAGAAAGGATTTCAAGAACAAACAGTAGTGCAGCCAGCTCTTCCTACAAAGAATCACATGGGAACAAGAGCATTAGTCAGAGGGATGTGACTTTGGAAAAACCATTTTCCCCCGAAAAAAAATTTAAATTAGAAAAAAAGATATCAAAATGCAACAAAGAGAAATGAAACAGTAATAAAGCCAAGAAAGCTTCACTAATAAAAAGAAGATGGGTCATTTCAATTCAAAAGAAAAAGATGATGATGGTCTTGTTATTTTGAAGTCAAAGACA
>NW_006399970.1:219449-229296 GCF_000299155.1 Elephantulus edwardii
AGAGAGAGAGAGAATATGTGTGTATATATATGCAAATCCATGTTTATCACAGCATTGTTCACAACAGCAAAGACTTGGAAATAACCTAAGTGCCCAACAACAAACGAATAGATAGAGAAGCTCTGGTATATTCACACAATAGAATACTCTGCTGCATTGAGAAACAAGGAACTAATGAAATATTATTCAAAATGGGTGACCTGGAGGACATTATGCTGAGTGAAATATCTCAGTCACAAAAGGACAAATACTGCATAGTGCCATTGTTGTAAAAAAGGACTGACACGGGTTGGGAGGAGATTGAGAAGATGGGATAAATAATGTATATGCATTGAAATAGATGAGGGAGAGAACTGTTCAAAAGGGATATGTGATTAGGTATTACTGTCATGACAGAAGTCCAGAGTAAAGGCTGCATAGTGGAGTGGACTTGGTGGGAGGGATTGTATAACAATGAATGAATTTTTCTTTTACTTTTCAAAGAGAAGAGTGAACTGGAGGGGGTGGGCAGGGAGAAAAGTTTAACAATGAAAGAATGAAAATTCAAAGTCTGTAAATTTTCATTAAAATAATCATAATAAAACAAAAACAAAAACCCCAACTGGTTAACAGGCATTCATAGTAAACTGTAAAAAGTCTGGTGACTGCTGCTAGCCAACTTGTTCACCTTCTTACCTTCTCCACATACACACTGCATTTAGAATCAAGACATTAAGACAAACTTCAAAATGAGAAAGAATCTGTAGATACAACAATAGTATGTGCTTTCAAAATTCTCTCATTCTATCAACTGACTGACTCAGCTGGCTATATCTAAACACAGAAAGATAGCTAGCTCACTATATAAAATCTATCTCTATAACGTGTGCATAACTTTTCTTTAACTTAGCCCCATTCTTGCTGTTACGTGAGAAGAAAACTATGAGGTTCTGTCACAAAATGTTCTAGAAGTTATAGAAATCACAGTATTGTTTTTCTGGAAAAATTCCCAAAAGAAGCATCTGCTCCTTGCATGTATCCGGTGAAAGGGGGAGTGGGACATGGAGAAAAAAGAAGTGGTTCTGTATTCTCCCTTTGAAAGGAATTCTGGGATAAAGCATGGATTCTGAGCCACCTCAGAGTTAAGCAAATGGACAGGGGCTGCAGGGCTGTAAAGTGATGATACTGTCCTGGGACAGAAAATTCCTTGCCACCTCCATCTTCACATCCTAACATCACAGCCCCCGTAGGATGGGGGCAATATGCTGGGACTCAACTTATCTGGCTCTTTTGCTCACTACATAACCTTGGGCAAGTAATTTATCCTTTGTTTCACTTGTAAAAGGGGAACAAAAGTATCTATAGTTCAGAGTGGCAGAGCTCACATGTATCTCCTTATCGTGTGCACGAGGGCAAAACTGCAAAGAAAGCACGTGTGCACGAGGGCAAAACTGCAAAGAAAGCTCGCCAAGAATAAATCTGGTAGACAAGAAGAAAACAAAGTTTCATTTCTAAATCATGGAAATAATATCACTTCCCCCTGAGCTGACAGTATCTTTCCAAACTCACTTTCCCCTCTTCTGTTTCCACTAGCTTTCTAGATGATTCTTGGATACCTCAAGTCTCTTCTTCTCTCCTTAGGAACCTTACATCAACTCTTTCCTCTGCCTGGATCACTCTCAGGGTTAACTCCTGACCTTGGAGGCCAACACTGGCCTCATATTTATTACTGTAACTTGTAACCCCATTCCCATCTAACACTTCCAATCCTCCTTACTCTGCTCTATTTTCTCTTTTCCATGTGTGTTATGTATTCCCCTTTTAACATTTATTTACTCTCTCTTCCTGCTGAAACATAAACCCACAGGCACAAGATCTTCACCTGTCTTGCTCGCTGACATAACTCAAACATTGAGAGTAATACCAAATTCACAGTAGATGCTCACCCAGGGTTTTTTAAAGTCCATGATTTATTTTCTAAACCAGTGACTTTCTTATTACAGAAGTGATGCAAAGTACATGATAGAAAATTAGTAAAAGAAAAACAAACTTCAAATTCTCACCATGCAGTCATTCCTCCCAGACTTTTACCAGATTGAGTGTGTTTTATCTTCTCCCAAGTGATCACCCAAGAACTCCCATCTATTGTGATGGGAGTAACACCCATCCTAGGGAACTGGTACGTGGATTAAATGAGAGTCCAAAATATTCTGTGGTATATGTCCTACTTTACCACTTGTTACCTAGTGAATTCAACTCCTGGAAACTCATGTGTATGGTTAGACCTGTCCTCCACAGGATTTTCAATGTCTAATTTTTCAGAAGTGGCCTTTTTTCCAAGATGCATCTGAGTGACTGCAAACATCAGCCTTTCAGTCAACAGACAAGTATGTTGTTTATTGTTAAGTTAGTGGACTTAAGGAAGAAATCAGAGAGAGTGAGAGAAAGCTTAATGCAGCTTTATTAAAGGGGGAAGGGAGAGCTCCCAGGTGAAAATCCTCATTCTGGAGATGCAGAATAGGGAAGGCACACTGTGAACTTACTGCGGAAGGTTTTTGTAACAGAGTCTTTAGGGAGGGACATTCCACTCTGATTGACAATCCCATCCACCTGCTAGCTCAGCCAGGCGGACAAGGCCCTTTGCTCTTCTTAGCAGCAGCACACAAGGCCGCCAGCTTTTGAATTCTCAATGCATCATTCTTATCTTTGGCCCCCTTTGTAGAGACTTAACATTTATAATACCTAAGAATTTAGTTGAAGTTACTACAGAAAGTTGCTATTTCTTTTTTGCTTTGATCTTCTCTTTAATTTTCATCTCTTCCTTCCAAGTTTCCCAAAAGAAGGTAGTAGGTATCTTTTTTTTTTTTTTATTACTTTTTATTGAAAACGGCACTGAACGCTAAATGTCCACCTTTACAATAAACAGATACAGTAACAGTAACTCACACGAAACAAAACAGACTCCTGATCGCCATTGTTTTTCTGTTTGGGACAATTGTAAAGGTTGGGTTTTTTTTCTTTTGTCACAAAAACAGGAATGTACCTATACAAAGGCTCAAAATAGGCCATCTTTTTTTCAACAAAAAGGCGATGATTCACAAAAGACTATGAATATAACATGTAACTAGGTGATACAAATCTAATAGGATTTGTTAAAATCAGTCACATCTAATAACACATCTGAAGTGTTCTTGTGAAGAAAAGAAGACTTTATCAATGTCTAAAAAAGCGGGTTTGTTCATAGACAATCTGACAAGTTACCATAAAAAGTATTTTCTGAGACATAAGGAAACGCAACATTATTCTTCTTGAACCCTTTCCATTCAAGACTTTCCACTCAATAAAATAGCTGAGGATCTGAAACTGAGAAAATATATTTGAGTACAAACAGCTTGTGAAACTTAATACTCTTTTTTTTTTTTTTTCATCATCAGAGGGTACACTGGCCATACAGCCAACTTTGCCTGCTCAGCACAGTTCGGGCAGGAGGAATTCTGTGCACAGGAGCCAGCACTGTCTTAGCCTCTAACACAGGCAGGCAGTTTTCTCCCCACCTTGTTGAAATGTAATTTTCCTATCAGCAAAAGAGGTACCTGGCCCCCCCGGGGACCAAAGGGACTAGAGTCAGGAGGGTGGGGGTTTCCTCTTTACATTTTTATTTTGATGTTTGCAACTTGTGATGCAATATTCTAGAGTAAGGTGCTCTCCTGCTGTGCCCAAGGGACTGATAAAGGAAAAGATCTATTTATTCTTGGTGATTTGATGCACAGATGAGAAACTTAACACACAATAACAGAAGTTGGTCTGTAAGAAATCAGCCCTAGTCTCTCAGCGCTTGGGGAGCAGCCAACATCCATGGCTTTTCCACGTCTCGGCTTCTCACTCGTCTGTGGCTTCAGTACTGTGACAGCGATGGTGCGTTGTGTCCAGAATCAGTTACGAAGACTGTCCAGTCCCTGTTGTCACATTCTGCTGTTCACGGTCTCTTGGTCCCAGGTTTATCTGAATGATGGCCTTGTGGCATCTTCTGCTATTGCTCATTGGGGTGCTCTCGACTGTCCTCGTGTTTTGTGGGCTGGTTGGGAGAAGGGGCTTGGGAAGGATGTGTCACGGTGGGCAGGCTGTGCGTGACGGGAATGCCTCCGGGGATGATGCCTTCCATGGCTGCTGGCAGTCCTCCCGGGGCCATGCCCACGATGCCAGGAGGGTACCTGTACGTGGCACCATTGAGCTCCGGATGAACTGTCTGCTGATCTATTACTGACCAAGGGGCTGTGGTGACAAAGAATTCCTTGTTCACACAGTTTCGTAGGCTTTCTGGGATGCGACCTGTGATGGCTCGGCGGATCTCAGTGGCAGCGGCCTCCCTCATCTCCAGTGAGGCCTACTCACAATACCAGGCCGTGTGGGGTGTGCAGATGAGGTTGGGAGCGTCCTTCAGGGGACCTTGAGCAAAACTGAAGGGCTCCGACTCATGCACGTCGAGGGCCGCCCCTCGTATCCTCCCTTCCCTGAGGGCTTGAGCTAAGGCTTTCTCGTCCACTAGCCCCCCACGGGCTGCATTCACCAGGAACGCTCCTTGTCGCATCTGCTTGATAGTAAAGTCACTGATGAGGTGGTGGTTATGCTCGTTGAGATTACAGTGCAGGGACACGCAGTTGCTCTGGTACAGCAAGTCCTGCAGGGTGCAGATCCGCTGCACGCCCAGGGACCTCTCGATCCCATCCTGCAAGTAGGGGTCATAAAATATGACACTGAATCCGAAGGCCTTGGCTCGAACAGCGACCGCCTGCCCTGCGCGACCGAAGCCGATGAGGCCCAGCGTCTCCCCGCGGATGCGGGCGGCCCCCGAGGGCACCTCCCGGATCTGCTCCACGCTCTGCACCCGCGTGCCCTCCCGCAGCGCCTGGTACAGCCATGTGTTCCTCCGATACAGGTTGAGGATGTGGCAGATGGTCGAGTCGGCTGTCTCCTCCACTGCTGCCGAGGGGATGTTGCACACAGCAATCCCTGAAAGACAGAGTCACGGTCAAGGCCCCGATTAGCAGGAGAGCCCTGAGTCGCCAGGGCTGAGGGCAGCTCTGGGAGTCAGAGCAGGAACAGGCTGCCAGTGTCTGGGCAGCAAGGTGGAGAGGGGCCTGCAGTGTGGTCCCCAGATCCTGCAAGAAGCTGGGCCGGGCAGCACCTCGCTTGCTCTGAAGCTCTGTCCCTGGGATGCAAATGGCTTATGGGGTCGGTGGCCATCAAAGGCTGGAGGTTCAAGTCCAGGCTGTCTTGCTTAGCAAAGACTGACCTTCAAAACCCAGCCACTGAAAACCTCAGGGTGCAGTCTGTATGCGGGGTCGCCAGGAGTGGGCACTGGTCAGTTGGTACCTGATGGGCCTGGGCTCTGACAACCAGCCACTTTCTACCCTTCTGACCGTTCAGGCCAGATGAGGGCTCCAGGGCCACTGCCCACCCACAGTGACCAGATCCTTGTTCTGTTCTAACAAAGCCTCTCCTGTGTCACCTGCCTCAGGACCACCGAGGGGGATAGGTCAGGGCACTGGAGCCCAGTTCTAGGGGTTGATGGGAAATCACCTGTCTTATCACAGATAAGCCCATTTGCTGGGCGACCTACTACCCTCACCCAGGTGAGTGAGCACAGACAAGGGCTGTGACCCGAGGCACCAGGGCAAATACGTGGACTAACGCTGTGTCCGTGATACTCACCTGTGGAAAGGGCCCTTCAAGGGCTCAGCAAACGTCTCCTCAGGTGGGAGCATGAATCCCACCCGTCACCATCCTCAGCTAGAAGCCCAGGGACCTGCTGTCCTAGGAGGCCAGGGCCTCTCTGTCCCCAGCAAGTCCCCCGAGAGCCACTCTGGCCATGAGCGCCCTGACCCGAGCTGCCTGGGAGGGAGGAGTGGGGCAGCCATGCAGCTCTGTGAGGGGCGATTCCCTGTGAAGGCAGGCCCTGTGGAGGGAGCCCACACCCTCTCTCTCTGCAAACTCAACTTTCATTTCCACAAGAGCACAAAAGAACATTGTGCTCCAGCAAAAGATATTCTTATTTGTGGAATATAAAATGGAAACTTTTAGTTTATATCATTGCCAGCTTGCCAAGCATGGTCCTTCCGAGTTGCTTTGTTGCTACAAAGGGGACTCTTGGTGGCACAGAGCCTGGACCCAAATTGAGCTGGTGACAAGGAGGCCTAGGTCACAGGCTTCTGGACATGGGTGGGCTCCTGGCCATGGTTCCCCCCAGCCCCACACAGCACATGGAACTCTGTGTAACAGCTTCCAGAGACCTGTGAACGTCGTCCCAGACTTCAGAGCCACTTAAGCCAAGCCCTCTAGTTCTGAGAGGCGGTGGGTGGAGTTGAACTGCATGTGTGAACATTCAGGACATGGCCGCCCTTCTCCAACTTTGGTCTCAATTCACCTGGGGGGGGGGTCTGGGGGGCCAGCGATGTGAAAACCCTGGATCTGGTCCACATTTAAGTCTACGTGGCCTGTGAGCTCTGAAGGCAGGGGTGGGACACAACCTGGTTATTGCGGACTCATTGACACTGGGAGGGCCTTTAAGGAGAGCCCTTCGGAAAACAACTCAAGATGGGTTGCATTTTCTCTCCCAGGCCCATGGCATATCAAGCTGGTGGCACGTCAAGCCCATGGCATGTGTACATAAGGGCAAAGAACTCCCAAGTACACGTCCCATGCTTCTGTCCCAGGTCCCAAGCCCACACCACATATGCACTGGAGCTGAGGACGCCCAAGTGTCCCCTGTGACGTAGGCAGCGCCTCCCTCACGCCAACACACACGCGCACTGGAGCAGAGGGGGCCAGAGCAGCTGCCTCCTGGGGACCCTCACCCAGCTCGCCGGCAGCCTTGATGTCGACGTTGTCGTAGCCACTGCCTATCCGGACGATCACTCTCAAGGCCTTGAACTTCTCCAGGTCCTCCCTGGTGAGCGTGATGGTGTGGTACATCATAGCACCAACTGCTTCATTTAGCACCTGGATGGGGAAGCAGACCGTAAGCTCAGAGAGGCCGTTCAGGGCATGGGCACCTGGCCCCAGCCCCAGCCTAGGACAGAGCCCAAGATGTGTCCTCATACTAGTGGCATGAGGGCCATGTGGTCACCTCTGTGAGAGAAGAGACGGAGGGACCAGCCTTGGTGCCGTGAGGGGCAGCCGCGGCAGGGGACAGCTCCTGGCAGGGCTCGGCCCAGTGCTCACCTTCTCGTGGATCTCCTGGGTAGCCTGAGCGTCACAGAAGGCCACAGTGGCCAGGTCCTTCAGGATGGGCATCTCCACGGTACAGTCTCGGCCGTCAAGTAGCGCCACTAGGGGGCGGGGGTGCAGGGGGCCGTTCATGATCTGGGGGCGGATACCTGCAGGAGGGCAGGGGACACGTTGGTGGCGGGAAAACACGGTCCCATCAGCAGCATTTTCCATGTCCGTCTCCTGCCCACTCCAAGCTGTACCCCTTGTCTGCTCAGGACTTGGCCTGGGGGTTTCTAGCTCCTACCACTCTCAGTCCCGTCAGGTCCTTTAGCTGAGATGGGTTCTGGTAGGAGCCCTGGTTCTTTCCCAAGGACACAGCCCTAGGCCCCTGGTGACCTCATAAACTGCCAGGCGATGTATGGCACCAATTTCACCCCCAAGTGGAACTCAGCTTGGAGGAGCAAGAACTTCCAGTGCTGATGCTGCCGCAGGGGCCACCTCAGTCACCATCCTCCCTGGCCAGGCCACCTGCCACTGGACCAAGTCCCATGGGCTGTGTCCTGTCCTCCACGGATCAAGGATGATACCACATCCCACATCCTCCACAGGGTGGGAAGAGGTGCCCAAAGCAGAGACAGTGCCATTGCTGCCCTCAAACACGTCTGAGAACAGATTGTGAGAAAGGGGAGTTAACAGGTGGGGGAGCCCACACCCTGGGGAGGTCCCTGGATGGACGGGCTGTGGGGAGAGGGTGACACAGGTGTCAAGGCTCAAACATACTAGTACAGCTAGCTCAGGGCTGGAGAGAGCCCACTATGTAGACAGTGGACAGTGATGGAGGACAGAGCACAGCATCATGGGCAGAGGGGCTGTGCTGGGGCCAGAGAGCAGGGTCCAGGCAGCCCTGCCCGTGTCTCACAAATGCCCCTTCCCCATCGACTCTGCGCGGACAGCAGGGTGGCACAGTGCCTCCAGCCACACTTGGGGACAGGAGGAACAGCTCAGAGACCATTCCCAAGTGTACATACGGCAACGGCTTTGTGTGGTACCTCTGACCATGGGTCCCGGCTGAGCAAGAGCCATGAGGGACCCTCAGGAGAAGGCCCGACCCCAAAGTGGTACTGGCACTCCATGGCAGGACAGCACAGCACAGCACACGCTTTCAGACACCCAGGACCCCAGGGTGTACCATCTCAGCCAAGCACATGAACCTGTGGTCTCTTCACAGGCTGACCAGCATCTCTGTGTCCTGGGGGTCCTTCCTACTCCGTCCCCTCCAGCTTTTCCCACCAAGGCTCCTGGACTGGTCAGGCTGCTGTGTCTCTGAGGTTGGGGGAATGCACTTCTGTGTCTCTCACCAGAAGTCTTGTCCCCTCCTGTAGAAGCTGTCTGGGGCCCTGGAGGGAGGTTTTGTTTTTAGCTGACTGAACCTTAGTGACGTTCGCCTGGGAAATGCCTGGTTCTATAGCACATTTCGCTTCCTTGTCCATCCCAGGGGAGCTGCATTGGGATCTGGGGCCAGAGAACGAGGAGAAAATGAGGGGACGCCACAGCTGCAGTAGGTGAGGACAATCACTTCTTTGGACGTGGAGTTAAGAAAAAGCCTTTGTCCTGGTCTACCAAGAGCCAGCTGGCCAAGGGATGCTGGCCACTGTGGGCCTCCCACAGGCCGCTGTCCCTCTACCCTGGGCAAGGCCTTCACAGCTCAGTTGTCCAGTGTCCTGGGGGTCCTTCAGGCAGATGCCTGGCTGCTCCAGTCAGTTTTCTAGACGAGAAGCTGACGTTCTAACCACCCAGGTGGGGGCAGCTGGCTGAGGTCCTGCTAGTTGACCAGGAAGCCATGAGCTTATAGACCGACTGGAGGAAGCATCTGCCCACTCAGTCTCGCTGTTCCCTCCAGGACCGAGGCAGTGGGGGTCTCGGACCAAGGAGGTCTCCCTCAGTCCACCTGGATATCTGCGTTCAGCCTGGACAGCGTGGAGTGTCACACTGTCCTGTCAGACAGCTGGCCCTGAAGAGCGTGACAGTGACCATTCCAGATGGCAGGAGGCCAGGGTGCAAGGACAGAGCTGACAAGCAAGTTGCCCATACCTCAACTAAGCATCCGGACGTCACGGCTCCTCCCTCCCCCTCTGCTGCTAAGAGTGGCCGCCCCCCCTTCTCCCTGGGGAGCTGCCTCCGCTGGGGGCAGAGGTTACCTGGGGTGGGGGAGGGGCTGGCAGTAGGTGACGTAAAGGATGACTGCAGAGGCACGACTGGGCCACGATATTCATGTTGCTAACCAAAAGCCTCCACGAGGGCAGCAGCCCGGGTGCAGAGGGCTCTGGAGGGACGGTGGGGCCAGGGAGACAGCGGGGGAGGAAAAACACAAGACATCCGTCCGCAGTGTGATGCCCAGTCTCGTTACCTGGGCAACAAGCTCCAGGTTGCCTAGTGATTGCCTGCCTCTCGCTCGCTCCATGGAGCCCACGCCCTGCCCTCTGCCCGTGGGCTGGGCTCAGGCTGGCAGCTGGGCCTGACAGGAAGTCAGGGGTCCCTGCTGAGGCCACTGCTGGGATTCCCACTGGGAGCCCCTCCCACGGTGGGGCTGCAGTGCTGTGTGGGGTTGCTGGGAGGTGGTACGGCTGCACAGTGGTGGTCCTCACAGTGCTGTGTGGGG
>NW_006399970.1:238222-248110 GCF_000299155.1 Elephantulus edwardii
AGGCGGCGCGGCGGCGGCTCCCGCCCTCCCACCCGACCCCGTAGGTATCTTTTTTTGAAGGTAGGAGGTATCTTTAACTAGCAGAATGGTACGACGAGTGTCTGCATTGAGACAGATGGAGAATCCCTGCCATTACCAGCATTCATAAGACAAAGTCCTCAAACTCACAGAACTAGGCCATCCAACATGGTCACTAATGAGTCTGTAGACTTTTATAACCACCACAAAAGAATAGTGGTAAGCATAAGGTCATTTAACATTCCATAATTTATGATTTAATTGTAAATGAGACGCTCAGACAATTTAAGTGATTTGTCCATATTTACTTAGTAGGTAAACAGAAGTGCTGGAAATTAAATCACGAAGTGGCATGAAATTTTGTGAAATACACAGTAGACTATTCTCAATCAATAAAATATTCTTTAAGATTTCTCTCCAGAAACCATATGGATATCATCCTAACAAATGACTTACCTATCTTAATACCCACACGTCCTGTTGTTCTTGGATAGCTCCCCACCAAAACTTTCTTCTGCTGAAAAGACTTCACCTTCAGTGGTAAGCGAGTCGGGAATCAGGGTGCATTGCTGAGAAAGTCCGAGACTCACTGCTCCTTAGAACTGTTGAGAAAAAAACAAAACATCAAGAAATTATGGGTTGGTCCTCTCTAAGGAAGTCTTTAAAATTAATCCCTTTTCCATTTCTTGGCAGAAGTAAATACAAAATGATTCTGTTTTGTTTGGTTTCGCTGAGCTTTTCAATTAAGTTTAGTAATATTAAATTTGCATTCCTTAGCCTAAATTTACCCCTGGGATTTAAAACCATTCATTGTAAACATTTTCACTTTTGAAAGGCCTAAGATAATTATACCCATAAATACTGAAGTGCCTGTCCTTCTCATATACAGTTTCCTCGCATTTATTCAAGGAAGATTAGCAAAACTACAAGGAACTAGAAGTCACACATTCACACTACTAGAGAAGTGAAGTCCGTAATTACAAGATTATCCCTTCTCTCCCCTCCTCCAGAAATAGTGAAGGTACTTTTTCATTCAAATACAAATCATAGTTAACTAGATTTATGGGGTTCGCTCAGGTAGGAGTTATGTATGGTCCTTTTTAAACCTGCCAGAATGAAAACTGTAACTTCAACACTGTAGGTGAGTTTTAATAGGAGCAGAAGTGGAAAATATCCAAGAAGCAAAACATCAAATAAAGAGATAGTCAATATGTGAAAAGTCGATGGAAACCTTCAGCGAGATCCAATGACACAGTGGCTGCACGAGCAGGTTTAAGTACAGCACAGACTGTGAGGATGGAATAGGATGGATATGCTTTGTTGGACACAGGGTTACTATGAGTCAGAGATGACTCGGCCACTGCTAACAATGACAGGTGGACAGAACTACATAATCCATGGGTCAAAGAAGAAATCATGGTACACTTAAAATTAGATTATAAGTGTTGCTGATTGCCTTTGAGTTGAGCACAACTCACAGCGACCCTATGAACAAAAGGCCTGAAGTCCCGATATTTATCATGTTGTTTAGGAAGTGGATGCCACTCTTGCTCCCAAAGATTATAAAAGATTATAAAAGATTATAAATAGATACACAGATTCTTGCTGTTGTGTACCCTTGAGTTGGAATCAACTCATAACCAACCCTCCAGCAAGTTTTCAAAGGCAGTAAATTGCCCGGGAGGAGACTGCCTATCTTTCTCTTCTAAAGCAGTTGCTGGTGCCTTTGGTGCAAGTCTTACCTCTAAGCCACCAGTTCTTGTTGATGTTATGTGCTGTCGCCTGCAACTCATAGCAACCCTAGGTACAACAGCTCTGAAGCCTATCCTACCCCCGTTGCCCTAGTTATTGTATCAATTCATCTCATCTGGTGTTTTCCTCTCCTGCGCTGTCCCTCCACACTTCCAAGCATGTCCTTCTCCAAGGATCAGTCCCTCCTGGCCACATACCCCAAGTATTTGAGATAGAGCTTCAAAACCCTAGCCTCCAAGGAGAAACTTGGTTTCACCCTCTCCAAGAAAGACCTATTTGTTTTCTTGGTGGTCCATGGTATGTTCAATACTCTTCTCCAGCACAACTCAAAGGCATCAACTCTTCTTCTATCATTCTTAGTCATTATCCAGCTCCCTGATATATAGCAAGTAATTACGAAAACAATTGATTGGATCAGATGCTGTTGGTCTCTAGGGTCAATCCTGAAGGCATGCAGTTGGAGGCCACCAGCTGCTCCACAATGGGAGGGGAAAGGGCAATCTCCTCCCATTCAATTAACTGCCTCTGAAAACCCTCTGCAGAGTCCGCTAGGGTCGGTTCTGACTTGATGGCACACACACAAGAACAAGAAGCCACCAGAGCTCCCTTATATTAAAAAATTTATTTACAGATATATAATTATAAACAACATTTATAAGATTATAAAGATATACATATATTTAACTTTATAAGATCACGGACATATTACCATAAAATACTAACCAGATAACCTTCATATGTTTAGAAACTGAATAACTTATTTGTCACATTTACTCACTCTCACTTGTTTAAATGGTTAAGTTTTAAAAACCAAGTTGTTAAGCAAAAACTGGCATAATGTAAAAATGGAGGATGAACAGGTCAGATTACAAAATAGAGGATGACTACATCATTACATAATTGTCAAACCACTGAGAATCATGGCCCAGTCAAACTGACACTAAATATTACCCATCAGTCAGAATTATTCTTGCCTCATATTTTAGTGTTCATTACTGCCCAATATATGTCATTAAAGCACAAAATAGTGGAATAATAGAATTTTTGTTTGTTTTTTACTATTGTCATACATGCAAAATGTCAGGTAAGAGAGTCAGTAAGTGAGGGGTAAAGGGAGATCCTCCATGGGACAGATTGCCACAGGGACTGGAACAGTGAGCTTAAGCATACCAAAGACTGTGAAAATGGTAAGGGATCGAAATGAAAAACAAACAAACTAAATTAAAATATTTTAAAAAATGGTAAGGGATCAGGAAAGGTCTCCTTCTGTTGTATAAAATGTTACATTTGACTCAGGGATATTAGAGGAAGAAAAGATCAATATGGATGACAGAAGAGGTTCTGAATATTGTACTAGGATGTCGAAAAGCCAAAGCAAAGGGTAAAAGTCAAGAAGTTAAGAAGCTGAACAGTTTTCCAAGGCAACTCAGAAAGACAAAGCAAAGTATTATAACAAAACGTACAAAGAGCTGGAGTAAAAATCAAAAGAAACGAACTCGCTTGGAATTTCTCAAGCTGAAGGAACTTGAAGAGCATACACAAATCTCAAGTTACAATATTTTATGGGCACAATACTGAATGATTCAGGAAGCATCAAAAGAAGATGGAAGGAGTGCACAGACTCACTGTACCAAAACAAACTGGTTGACACAGAAGAATTTAATGAAAAATATATGATCAAGAGGCAATAAAGACAAAGGAGGAAGTTCAAGTGAGAGGACTACATCGACTCCATTTTGTGCCAAGCCTCCATCGTAAGCCTGACCAAGCAGGCCATAAAAGTTCTTTGCCCTAGAGACGGCCAGTTGGGAGAGACAGCAACCACAAGATAACCACAGGAATATGGAAGGGTCTTAATCTCAAGGTTAGCCATCTGTGTGCCCAATGTTTACATATGTAACACAAGGACATGCACAGGTGACACAGGAAGAGTGTGTACTGACACAGGAAAGGGAGAAGGTGGGCTGACTGGCTTAGGCACGAGCCAATCACAAACCAACCCATGTAACTGCTCCCCTCGCCCACCAATCATGTTCCCAATTACCTTATCCTGATAAACCTGTCCTACCCATAAAAGGCTTGTGAACCAGCACCCTGGGTCGCCATTTTCTGAATGGTGGACCCTACATGCATGCTGGAGGTTGTTCTGCAGCATAAAATACTCTTGCCATTTGCATACGTGAGTCAGTGGTCTTTCAGGTGGTGATTTATGGACCTAACACAAGCAGCTCTGAAGGAACTGGCAAAAACCAAGGACCTAGGAATTGATGGAATAACAACTGACATATTTCAACAAACAGATACACACCTAGATGTACTCACAGGTTGTGCCAAGAAATATGAAGGAAAGCTACCTGGCGAACTTACTGGAAGAGATCCATATTTATTCCTATTCCCTAAAAAAAGTGGTCTAATACAGCATGGAAATTATTAAAAAATCACTACCATCACACACAAGCAAAATCCTACTGAAATTATCCAAAACCAACAGGAACAATACACAGCAGAGAATGGCCAGAAATATAAGCTGAGTTTAAAAGAGGAGATGGCACTACTGACATCATAGCCAAGGTCAGATGGATCTTGGCAAAAAAAAAGTACCAGAAAAAAAGTCTATTTGTGTTTTATTGACTATGCAAAGGCATTTGACGGTGTGGATCACAGCAAACTATGGCTAACCTTGAGAAGAATGGGACTCCCAGATACTTGATTGTGCTCATGCAAAAACTATACTTGGACCAGGAAGAAGTAAGCAGAAGAGCAAGGAAACACTGCATGGTTCAAAAACAAGGAGTGTGTCAGAGATGTGTTCTGTCTCCACCATACCTTTTCAATCTATATGCAGAACAGATCATTTGGTAGACTGACTTTACAAGAAGGAATGTGACATCAGGATCAAAGGAAGACTCATAAAGCACCTGCATTATGCAGTGACAAAACCTTGCTTGCCAAAACTGAGGAGGATCAGAAGCTATCCTGATGGCTGATTTTTAAAATTTTATTTTAGCTTCTCTTTTTTTAATTGTTATTTTAATAAAAGTTTACAGAAAAGTTGGATTTTCATTCATTCATTCATTGTTGCACATTTTCTTTCCTACCCCCACTCTGTTCACTTTAAAAACAAAATTCATTCACTGTTACATAATTTCCTCCTCCTCTCTCCTCCAGTCCACTTTGCTATGCACCTCTTATTCTAAACTGTTGTCATACAAATAATGTCTAACCTTATATTCTTTTTAAACAGTTAGATTTTTAAATTTTTTTAAAAAGGATAAAACAAACAGTACATTTAAAATTTGCTGTTGTTGTTCAGTATTGTGAGGTCAGCTGACTCTTCAGCGTGTTTTCAGAGGCTTTAAACAGGAGAAAGGACAGCTCATCTTTCTCCCACAGAGCAGCTGTTGATTCAAACACGTACCTTTGTAGCTCCTTACCACTAGGTTCTCAGAACGTCCAATTTAAAACTTAGATCTTTGGAATGTGAATGTAAATCTCCACATATAATGGTGCATCCAGAAGCTTCCTACTGATAGTGACTCTGCAGGAGACAGCAGAACTAATTACAGTAAAAGGTTTCCCAGAAAGCATTCTTTTCGGAAACAGAATGACACATCTTTCTTCCACACAGCAGCTGGGAGGTTTAAAGTATCAACCTTTTTATTAACAAACAAGACTTTACCCACTGCATCACAAATGCTCCTAATGACAACTTCTTGTTGTTAGGTGCCCACAAGTCAACTCAAAGAGATCCTATGCACAAAGAACAAGATAAAGCTCAATTATACTCAAGCCTCACAGTCTCTGCTATTTATTGCAGGTTCTGTGTCCATCAATCTCCTTCAGGGTCTTCCTGTCCCTGCACCTTCCCTCTCCAAGGAAAACTGAGGAGGACCTGAAGCGCCTGCTGCAGAGGGTCAAGGACTGTAGCCTCCAATATGGATTGAGGCTCAATGTCAAGAAGACAAAGATTCTCACCACTGGGCCAATTGGCAGCATCAGGATGGATGGTGAAGAGATTGAGATTGTACACAGCTTTAGTTTGCTTGGCTCCACAGTCAACACTCTTGGCACCAGTAGCCAGGAAATTAAAAGACATATTGTAATGGGAAAGTCTGCTGTTAGGGACCTCTCCAAAGTACTGAAGAGCAATGGTATCTCTCTGAAGACTAAGGTGCATCTGATACAGGCCATGGTCTTTGCAATCACTTGTTATGCATCAGAGAGTTGGACAATGACCAAGGAGGATAGAAGGAGAATTGATGCCTTTGAGCTGTGGTGCTGAAGAAGAATATTGAGAATACCATGGACTGCTAAGAAAACAAACAGATTCATCCTGGAAAGGGTTAAACCAGGTGGCTCCTTGGAGGCAAGGATTCTGAGGCTCCGTCTAACACACTTTGGACATGTTGTGAGGAGAGACCGGTCCTTGGAGAAGGACATCATGCTTGGGAGGGTGGAGGGACAGCGCAGGAGGGGAAGGCCCTCTATGAAGTGGATTGATTCAGTGACTGAGATAATTGGGATGGGAGTGTCAGAAACAGTGCGATTGGCACAGGACAGAGCAGAGTTTAGAGCTGTTGTACATAGGGTCGCTATGAGTCACAAGTGAGTGAGACAGCACATAACAACAACAACAGCAACACGCCCAAAATATGTGAGATAAAGCTTCATCATCTTTGCCTCCAAGGAGCACTCAGGCTGCACCTTCTCTAAGATATGTTTGTTTGTTTGTCCATGGGATCTTCAACACTCTTCTCCAACACTATAGCTCAAAGGCATCAGTTCTTCTTCAATCATTCTTAGTCACCGTCCAGCTGTCAGATGCATAGCAAGTGACTGAAAAGACCATGGCCTCGATCAGGCACACTTTAATTCTCAAACTGCCATCATTACTCCTCACTAATTTGGAGAGGTCCTTACCTACACACTTTCCCAGTACAGTATGTCTCCTGATCTCCTGACTGCTGGTACCAAGGGATCCATCCTTTTTCCGACCATCAGGCTGTTGCCTATCAGTCCAGTGGGGAGGTTTTTTGTTTATGAGGCAACTGAAAATATCCTGCCTTGGGTAAGAGATACTTTAGAGTTTAAAATTACATCCCTGTTCTTCAGCACTTGAAGAAGTCCCTGTCTGAATGTTCTTCATTCTATGTTCCACTGTCCTCTACTGAATCTAACTTGACTTTCTGGCCTTAAACATTACAGCCTAGAAAATCTTATGGGGCATTTCTGCTCTTTTCATTAGGTCAGTGTCAATAAGAATGGACTCAATGCCACCCAACAAAAACTACTGTCATTCATGATCACCCATTCCAACAGGGCAACATCACATGCATAATCCCATAAAGAAACTTCAAGGAACCCCACCCTTTAGAGCTAAGTGGATTTCATCAGGGATTTGTATTCCACTTTAACTAGAACTTCTGTGACAGGCAAAGAGCTGTAAGCCAAGAAATGAAAGCGTAGCCTTCTCTGTGATGCTGGAACCAGATATCAATGGGTTACCACTAGGACACCAGTCCTCCCTACTAGAAAAAACGGGGGAATTTTTCCTTCTGGTGCTCAGTGAAAGTTCAAACAGAACCTGAACTTCACAAACTGAATTCATTCAATTCTTTGCAGTAAAGGAGCTCACCAGATAAATACCAGATAAACTGTATGAGTTACAGATGAGTAAACGGATTTAAGACTTTATTTTCAGCTTCTCAAAGGCAACTGTTGTTCACAGGTAAATCTTAGGAAATAAACTACATATCCTTTATACTTGGCTGGAAAACAAATTGCTACGAATGACCTACTTTATTACAGGAAATTTAGGGTTCAGGCATGCAAGACTGGGCTGGCTATGGGGTCATGAACCTATTCACTGGTGTGACCAGTAGAGTCTTAAGATAGAAGGCCAAAAATCTTCTCCTTTCCAATGCTTAAATGTTAAGAATCCTGATCAGATGATAGAAGTACATTAGGATGTTGTTTTAATTATCCAATGCTGATATACCAGATATACTAGAAAGGGATAGCTTTATTCAACAGAATTTTATCGGTTTGTTGTTGTTGTTATGTGCCATAAAGTCATCTGGGACTCATAACAAACCTACGAACAAGGGGTCTGAACCTCGCCCTAGCCTGTGCCATCCTCACCATCCGTGACATGCTTGAATCCACTGTCAGAGTCACCATGTCAATACATCTTATTGAGAGTCTTCCTCTCTTATGCTGACCCTCCAGCTTTCCAAGTATGATGGCCCCTTCTCCAAGGGCCTGGCCCTTCCTAACAACATGCCTAAACAAGGGGCATCCTGGCCACCCTTTCTCCGAGATGAACTTGTCCTTTTAACAATCCATAGAATAAATTCAGGGTTTCAGCTTTAGAATGTTTTCTTTCCCTATTCATTTGGAATGAGTCTCTGTCTCTGACCTTCTGCTCCTGGGCTATCTTCACAGGATTTGGCACCTCTCTTATCTCTGCTTCTCACCTGTTTATTTCATTTCTTTTAAATCTCTAAGAGACTGAGTTAAGATACACCCTACACTAATCCTGCCTCCTTGATAGAACAAAGGCAACCCATTCCCAGATAAGACTATAAGCTCAGATGTGGAGGTAAGATTTACAACACATATTTCAGGGGCCATAATTCAATCCATAAGAGATTTTATTTCAATTCTGTTCACTTTAGACATGATGCCCAGACAATCATCAAATATATACGCATATTAAGGGCTCTTCTGAATTTTTATCATACTTTTATTTTCTCATCTCTGCCCATTTCATTTGAACTTGTAAGGTGCTCTTTGACTCAGCTCTGATGGCTTTTAGTATAGAGTAATTCCCGGTTAATCAACAAAGAAACTACTTACTCCTATTTGTTCGCCAGCAGCCATGTCTTTGTTAACTAGTATTGCTATAACCAGCTGCTCCAGAGGAGAAGAATGAGCAATCTCTTTCCACGCAATTTACAATCTTTGAAAACCACTTCAGTGTTGGCTCTGTGTTGGTTCTGACTCAGTGGCACACAATAACAACTGATATAAAAGAAACGTCACAAGTGGATGGCTGGTTTTAACAAACAATTTATTCTCTAACAGTTTCAGAAGGTAGACTTCTGAATCCAGGGTGCCAACGTGAGAAGAAGGCTTTCCCTTGAAAGCAGAAATGGTTATACACCGTCAACTGATGCTTCAGATAGGAATATTTTTTAATCTAAAAATAAAGCATCCAAGAAGATTTGATACACAATGTTCTGCAGAAAAATGCACAATAGTCTGTGAGAGAAGTCATGGTCTCTAATTTTCCTTTTAGTAAGATAAAAAACCAAACCAAATTCACTGTCATGTAGTCGATTCTGACATAGGGTGACCCTCCTTCAGGTTTGAGACTAGATATTATTAATGGAAGAAAACGATCTCATCTCATTTTGTTCCTTTAAGGTGGTGGATGAGTTCACAGCCTAGCCTGCAACCTTACAGTTAAGGAGGGTAAAACTTTAACTTTTGAGAAACCCCAGAAAAATCCGAAAGTTGCTGCAGCCAATCCAGGATCCTCTCACCATTAATGACCAGTCAGTTGCTTACCCATAAACATAGGCAAAAGAGAACACTCTGTGTGGAGGTGGACAGTCGGAAGCCTTTACTTTATTGCCACAGCTGTTGTGCAGCCCTAATGTGTAGAGGCATCATGGCTGGGTTCCTTTTAATTCACAAGTGAAATGTATGGAGATCATATTTTTTTACATATGCAGTTCAATGAAATTGTTTTGTATATAACAACCAAAAAACCCCGAGCCCTCATATATTCTCCTTCTCTCCTCTGGGTGGAGGTTAAAAGCCATTCTCTGAGCATTCCAAGAACTGCTCTTATTGTAGCCTCCTTTGAATATGTTTAACCCGCTGTTGCAGATATCCATCCAGTCATAGCAGCGTATAGCTGACCCTTCAGTAGGTTTTCAGAGGCTATAAATTGCACAGGAAATTGCTTATCTCTCTCTGCTGCTGAGCAGCTGGTGGATTAGAACCCTCTGCCTTTGAGTTGGCAGCACGAGTCCCTATGCACTAGGTCACCAGTGCTCCCTGCTTATCATAGTCATATACAATGTTGTTGTTGCTGTTGTTATGTGCCGT